>NW_004524660.1:3855136-3864898 GCF_000260255.1 Octodon degus
AGTTGGTCGGGGTGCGCCCGTTCGAAGTGCCCACAGGCAAAGTCGCAGCGGCTTCCCCGTGAGCTAACTGACTGTGACGTTGGTGCTGCAAGGCTGTTAGAGCAACCGTGAGGAGCTAGCGTTGGGCCCCAGCACCGGCAGCGTCAGCTCCTGCCCTTGTCCCTGAACAGGTTAAAGTCGCCACATAGTGTTTGTAGCTTATATCTCCAACCAGAGTGATTTGAAAATATAATCACATTTTTAAGATGAAAATATTTCTTTTATGGTTGTGGACCAACAACTAAATCTCTTAGTATTCCCTATATGTATTTATTCAGTACATCCTAGCAGACCTATATAAATGTGGAAGGAGCGATATTTTCAACTAAAAAAAAAAAGTGCTTTCCAACAGCTAGCTCTGCACTATGCCAGTTAAAACCCTGAAAAAGCAAAGCTTCTTCCAATCTACTGCTTGACTTGGTGGGAGGAGATGAACACTTCTGGTCCCATTTTGCATGTTTCCTACTTGAGGATGAGGAACAACCCCGGTGCCTTGCTGTGCTCTGCTGGGGTTGGTGTGCGAGGTTCCCCTCTCCATCCTGCGCACAGAGCGCTGGCTGGGGCAGGGCAGGTGCTGCGGGGAGGCGGAGGGAGGGCCTGAAGCCTTTGGGCAGGTTGCCGAGCAGCCGCAGCTTTGCGTGAGGGATAGCCTGTGAGAATGAAGGCGAGAGTGACGGTAATGGTGGTGTCTTAAGGTCGGCAGCTTAGAAACAGTGTAGGACCTATGTGGTGTCCGGGTAGAGAGTGTATGTAAAGGGAGTGAAAGTGGAGGCGTGGAGACAGATTTGCAGCTAACACTTGCAGCAAGAAACAGAGCTTAGCAGAGGCCAAATCTTAGTTTACACGTGACAGCGGTGGTGTCAGCAGCGAGGACGCAGGTTTCATTAAGAAACGATGATGGGTGTCTCAGCGTTCAGTGCGGTATGCGTAGACGGCCGCATTTCACTTCTGCGGCAAGCTCACAGCCACGCGATTCTTGCGTGGTTTTACAGCTAGGAGAAAAGGCGCAACACCTGTCGGGCTTTTTGAGGCAGAGCTGGAGCTGGAATTCGAACCCAGAAAGTCTGCCTCCCGAGTCTGTACACCTAGCCAGTTTGCCATATGACTTTCCTGCAGGAAGCTCTTGTTCTCCGTGGTTTCATTTTTGAAGATTCAATGAGTGCAAGTCCAGAGTAGCTGCTTTGTGAGCATCACTCAGCTCAGCACAAACAGCCTGGACCGATGTGAGCGTTGGATGCCGGACTCGTGGAGGGAGGGACGTGCATGCCCCGTGGGTTGCGGGGCTGGTAGGGGGGCGATGCTCGGCCCATATTCTCTGGGCTGCCCACATTGCAGTGCCAGAGGCGGGGCAGCAGCGCTCTTTCCCACCAGCATCCTACAGGTGGAAGCAGCTGCCACCGACTTCAGGAGGAAGTGAGTGCCAAATGGGGCAACTTACTGTGTGGAGCTGGAATTGCAGAGAAAGGCAAGATAATGAGTTCTGTTGGTTTCCTAGGAAGCGTAAGATGAAATTATTATTAATCTGAAACTCAAAACTCACTACCTGGCCAGTTTGGAATGGGATCTCCGTGCCTGCTCATGTGGTGCCTGGCCCCTGGCGAGCGCCAGCTCTCTGGGCCGCCTCTCCAGGAAGGTGACCTGGTCCACAGGCTTGAGCTTCTCTCTGAGTGTCTCAGGCCGGAGCTCCCAGGCCACACTCCCTCTGTGTCTGCCTTGCTTTTTCTCTGTTCCACAGGACATTCATTCGGAGTGTGCACAAAACGCGGCACAACGCCCCGCCCCTGCTGCTGGGCCCCGTGCTGGTGGCAGTAACGCAGTGGGCACCTCTGTAATCCACCGAGCTCGTAGGGGACCCAGCTCCTTGTTGAAGAATCTTCAGACTTGCTAACCCTCCTTCAGGTCAGGGTCTGGGTTTAGAGGAGAAACTTCAGAATGGAGAACTCAAGGCGTTGCCTCTATAATAATCAGCAACTCTGTAGGTCTGCGTGTTGGTCCCCACGGTTCCTTCTGGATGTGTTTATTTTTTGGGTCAGAGTATCACTATGTGGTTCAGACTGGCCTTGAACTCACTGTGCAGCCTACGCTGGTCTCGAGCTTAGCCTCCTGCCTCAGCCTCCCGGGTGCTGGGATGACAGGAGTACACTACCACACCAGCTGGGTATTCTTTATGGTCCTGGTTTCCTTTGCCCAGGACCCTACGAGCAGTTGTGACACACTGCTTCCACGCGGTGACTTGTTTTAGTTACAGACTACAACGTAAGCAACACTAATGCATCGGTTAAGCAAGGAATGGAGATTTTTCAGCCCTTTCGTGAACACAGTAGTTAAAACCAGGTAGATTTAATCAGTGTAAAATGTTGCATTCTCTATTAATCAATTTCAAAACTGAATAATAGGATGGTAAAAATAGAGCTCCAAAAAGAAAGCCTATCTTTAGGAAAGGTTTGCTGGAGAGACTCCTCCGCGCCCTGGGTTTCGGGAGATGGTGACTCCTGCCCACGTTCCGTGTTCCCAGTCGTTCCTGCTTTACTTGCTCCTTTCCTTCTCCTGTGCCAGGCGGAGCCCTTACACGTCTTGGTGCCTGTCACCCCTGCCCCTCCTGACAGTTCTGCCAGGCCCATGTTTTTGTGTTAATGAGCCCGGCTGGCCCTGAGCGCTGGGAAGCGGCCCCTTTCCCTGCCTGCCGTCAGGTGTTCCGCGGTGTTGGATGGACACACGCCGCCGCTGTTCAGGGACAGCTGCCTCCCGCAGGCACTGTGCGGCGCGGTCCTCCTCCTGCTGCGGTGGCCCATGCCTGTGAGCCGCCTTCCTGCAGCTGGACTCAGGTGTTTGGCAGGCGAGGAGGCGGTTGCAGGCTTCGCAGCAGGATGTGGCAAGAAAGGGGCAGAGTTTTTGTGAGAATCACACTGGACTCTTCTCTGAGGTCCCCTTTGGCCTGAAAGTTGGAGAGGTGAGAGAGAGGCGAGTTTTACATGTCGGTATGTGTATTACACAGAAGACACGGCCTGTTCTGTGTGACTCATTTGGGGGTACTTTATTTTTATTTGTTTTAAAGAATACGAAATAGTAATAGAAAAACCAGCCTTAGAAATGATACAAAATTTCACTAAACAAAGTAATAGGAATTCAACAGTGGTTGCTGTATTACGCGATGTTATCTTCAACATGTTGTTTAGGTTACCAGATCTGAATGTGCAAAATTGGTTAAAACGAAACAAAAAAAACAAACAAACAAACAAAAACAAAACAAAAAAAAAAAAAACCCAGCAAAAAGTTAAATTAAAAAACGAATAAAAGCTTTTCTTTTAAAAACATTAAGCATGTCCATTTTTGAAAGGAACATTAACTGCTCCTTTCAGAAGACCAGCAGAAATCGGTAGTACAGGCTGCAGCCTACGCTGGTCCCCCGAATTTCAAAAAGTATTTTATTGAAATTCAAAAAGTATTTCAAAAAGTCACATTTTATTTTAAATAAAGGTGGTAGGGCAGTAATGCCTAGGGTTCGGTGGGTGCACCCAGGACCAGGCTGGGGTGGTGAAAGGTCAGAAAAGCTCCCCTGGAGGAGGAGGTGGCCATGCTGAGCATAGGATGTGCGGGTCAGCGTGCAGGGGACAGGGAGCAGCAGCCGGCCCAGGAGTGGCGAAGGCCTCTGGCTCCACCCCCGCATGCACTGTGCCCTACCCCCCAGGCTCCTCCGGCCTCTGCTGTCCTCACCACTGAGCTCCCCTGGCATTGTCAGCGCTCAGTCTCCGGCACCCTCCTGCCTCAGCCTGCCCCTCGCTCTGTGGAGTGATCTCTCATTTCCTTTCCTAAATCATGTCAGTTGTCCTTTATTGCACCTCTTCTAGTGCAGGTGCGAGAGAGCCCACTCGCACAGTACCCTTACTTGTGGTACCCGGATGACCTTTGTTCTTTATAATGCCAGGCTTCCTACCTGGGCAAGGGAGTGCTCGAGGGGGCAAATGAATGACAGAAATTCTGTGATACGGGCCTAGGATAGCTGATTATTAATTTTTTAATGCCCAAATAGTCTCACTACCTTACCTTCCTTTCTGGGAGTTAATGTCTGTAATTTCCTTTTATTTTTAACAACTGAGAAATTAATACATTGCAGAGAAAATAATCTTTTTGTATCTTAGGAATGTTTTCTTTTGTGGAAGTTTTTGAATGGATATTTGGAATGACAGCTTTAATTTGTTATTGTCTACTTTAAATCTGGATGCATTTTACTTTTATAAAATGTATATTGTTCTAAAATCACCAAATTAACTAAACAGTCTTTCTTTGCTTTGGCTAAACAAAATGATTAAGAGACATAAAACTAGATTATAGCACTCGGGACAATCCACTTTTAAGATACATGTTACTCTTCCAGCCCTCTTGTTTTCCAAACTGGTCTCTGTTATTTTCCTATTAGGTAATTGTAACAAATAACTCTTGTTAAATAAATAGTGGGAGTTGGTTTTGGCTTGTTGAGCTTCACAAATGTTTGCGTTTAGAAATAGGAGCGGTAGGGCTATACTAATATACTAGCGTCTGGCTCCCCCTGGTGGTCATTCATATAAAATATTTAGCTGACTTCCTAAATTTTGGAGGCTTAAGTGTGTGGAGCACAGGTTGTAGTTTTTCTGGTTTTGGACGGAAAAAAGGGATAGAAGATGCATTTTCATTTGGTGGACGTATCATCTTATAGAACATAAATCCATTGGTGTGCAATAGCAGCAGTAATAATCTGCTACCAAGTAGTGACAGCATGGGGAGTACAACGTAAAAGGGAATCGGAGGCAGAGTCCCCTGGGAAGCTGTGGCGTGGCTGCAGGAGGCTGGCTGCAGCAGCTAACATGCGCTAACAGAACTAATGCAGCGGTTGACTCCTCCTCCATAGCTTGTTCCAGAATGTCCCAAAAGCTAGACTTGTCACATAATGTTGGGATTCTGGGAAATGACTATTTTTATTTTGAATTCATTTATTTTGATGAATTTGTTTGCGACCAGAGTTTGCAGAGTCACTAAAATTGCCGTGCTTTTATTTTGGGGATTTAGTCGATGCCGGGTTTTACCCGAGTGGTCGTGTCTCGCTCTAACGTCAGGCTCTCTGCACACTCGGCCGGGATGAGGAGGACACGGGGCTGCAGTTACGCGCCCCACGTCACAGCAGGAGGCAGGTGCTGGAGTCCTGAAGCTGCGGGCAGTAGCTCAGCTGGCGCGGCCGCCGGGACCTTTGGTTCTTTTATCCTCTGGGAGCTGTCCTAAGGAGTTCTGCTTCCTTCTGTCTTTTCTTGGTAAAACTTGTAAAATGCATTTATTTTTTATATTGACCAAATTGTTTAGCTTTGGTGCTTACAGCACACTGTTTAGACATCCGTGTGCATCGTGGATGTCCGTGTGGCTGGGTGGAGCGCGTGAGCACAGGGTCTCTCACACACTTTTCAGGTTTACTGTTCTGAGAACACTTGAAATCTCTGCTCACAAGTCTTAAAAATACGGTCCGTTGTTACTATCTGGAGTCACCATGTAATTAAATTTTATTTCTGTGTAATTTATTTTATGCAACAAAAGCTTACATTTATTGAACCCAAAGCGTTAACTTTGTGAAGCAATTAGCGGTTACTAATGGCCTTTGCAGAGGCTGGCAGAGTGACGTGCGCAGCGGCTGGTGGCCAGGGCCTGAAGGACCTCCCTCTACAGCCAAGAGCCTGACTGCAGCCTGCTTGGCTTCCCTGGAGGCCTGGAGCCTTCCGTGTTGTGCGTCTCTGTGGGCCGCGGAGACCTCCACCAGAGAGCTTCGTGCATTTTCCCCCTATCCTTAATGGACCTTGTAGTAGAGCCCCTTTCAATTTTGTTTTGTTTGATTTTGAATGTTAGGAGAAATCATATGCATTGTCACAAAATAGACCTTATGACAAAATTAGATTTTAGGTCATTGCCTTCCTCACTAAAGTCTTAGAGTGAGATGATCTTAGATATAGCGCATTAGCTTTTCTTGGTCTTATTATTTTGTTAGGAAATTTTGTTTTGTTTTCATATAACAAAGATTCTGCCCCAAAACATTGAAGGAATAATGAAATTACAAAGTACTAATGCTAAAACTGCAGCAGGGCAATGCGCATTTATGTACCAAGATTTCTTTGGAAAGAATCTTTAAGATAGATGATCAGCGGTAATTTATGAATATTTATTCTGGACATGGTGGCAATATCCTTATCATGAATGATTATAAAGAACTGCTGCCATCGAGTATTTTACACATGGTGTCCAACTCTTGCGGTGGGTGGTGCAGCAGAGATTCTGTCTAGAAGAGGGAGCCGAAGCCCAGAGAAGCCCTGGTCCCTTTGGCGTTTTCTGGCCGTGACCCGGGCTCTTGTGGTCAGGCCAGGAGCTGCTCTGCACCCCTGGCAGCGCTACGTGGTGGCCCCATAGGGCTGGCTGCGATTGGATACCTGGCGCCCGTGTGGCCCTGGTGCCTCCGGAGCGCTTACAGAGTGGCGAGTGCTACAAAGGAACTGAGTTTTTGAAACTGTAATTAATTTATACAGTCTCTCATGGCCAGTGGGTGTTGCACTGGTGACTGTCGCTCTGTGTGGCTGTTCAGAATCCGTAGAGGTAAGGCCTGGGACATGGGTCAGTGGTCTTGGTGCCTGCCCGGCAAGCGCAGGGACCCGGGTTTGATCCAGATGTGTGGGTCATGGAAGCTCTGTTTCGCCGACAGGCAAACCACGCCCCAGATGAGTTCCTAGTCTGCTTCGGGGTGCAGCGTTAAAGATAGAGACGGTGTAGTACGGTGTTCGTGTGCCCAAATCTTCCCACTGTATATCTGTGGCATCTAGAGATTTTCTTTTTTCACACCATCATTAATATTCAATTGGAAGGGCCAGCCAAATAGCTCAGCGGATTAAGGTACCTGCAAGCAGGCGCAGGGGCTGGGGGTTCCATCCCTGGTGTGCCGTGCAGGTCCCACCCCTGGGTGCACTGAGACAGTGATAGGGACTGGGTGTGGTGGTGTGCGCCTGTAATCCCAGCTCTTGGGAGGCTGTAAACAGGCGGATCACTACGAGTTGATCTAGTAGTGAGACCCTGAACGCCCTGTAGACCCTTCCCTAAAATTAAAAAAAAAAAAAAAATTGAATTGGAAAACTATCGGTTGTGAGAAAAATTTTATGCTCTCTCATGTGCATGACTAAGAATATTTTCCTCTTTTCTCAGGTCATAGAGACATTGTCACGGCTTTCTCGCACACCGATAGCATTGGCCACAGGGATCAGGTAAGCTCATTTCCTTGCAGCTTATTTGTCACATTCAGTTCAGTGTGCTGATGGTTTATTGATTAGTTCCTTGTTGTAAAACATCTTCTATGTAGGGACGATGTGTCTATCACACATGACAATGTGTGGCCTATAGGTACCAAATATACCTTTGATATTTCTTGAGCTCCTAAACATTGCTTCATAAATAACACATACTGGATAACATATTGGATAATGCATATTGGCTAAGCGCCCCCTCCCCCGCTTTCACTGGTGTGTTTCTAGTTTTATTTTTTTTTATACTTTCACTAAGCACGAACATTTAAATAATAAAAATCAGACAAACATAAAGTGCTCTATGTGCAGCATGTGTATGGAAGGCTTTGTAATCTATTAAAAAACTTAGGGCTGGTGAGATGGCTCAGTGGTCTAAGGCACCTACTTAGAACAAGCTTAGCAAAGCACAGGGACCGCGGTTCAATCCCCCAGCACCACATGCCAGCCAGCCCCGCCCCCTGGTGGGCTGAGCTGGCCACACACACACACACACACACACACACATTAAAAATAAATATATTAAAAAAAAAAACTTAGCAAATTAGTTGAATAGATGACGTCATCACGTTGCAGGGCAGTGTTACCCAGTTGGTAAGCGTGGTGGTAGCTCTGTGCTGTTTGATCCAGGACAGAGACTTAAGTTAGATGGGTCAGGACATTTGTATTGCAAGCAGTGCAGCAGCAACACAGCCACGTCGCACAAAAGTGGAGTAGATTTTCTGCATCTGGTTTCCTCAGGCGCCTTACTCCAGCCCCCAGCCATCGCGCAGCCCGGTGTGGCTGCGTCTCTGCTTCTACTCTTGTGGTCCAGCTCGAGGTCGCCTTGTAAAGGAGCAGGGCCAGGCGACCGCACAGGGGTGCTCGGCGCAGGCAGCGGGTGGTGGGGCAGAGGCGAGGCTCTGGGGGGCTGCGAGCCTGGCAGCTTGCTTTGCTTTGCTTTGCTTTGCTTTGCTTTGCTTTGCTTTGCTTGCTTGCTTGCTTGCTTTCTTTCTTTCTTTCTTTCTTTCTTTCTTTCTTTCTTTCTTTCTTCTTCTTTGTATTTTCGGGAAGGGTCTACAGGGTGTTCAGGGTCTCACTACTAGGTCGACTCGTAGTGATCCGCCTGTTGACAGCCTCCCAAGAGCTGGGATTGCAGGTGCGCGCCGCCACGCCCGTCTCAGTTGCGTCTCAGCGCGCCCGGGCGGGGCCGGCGCGGCGGTTGCCAGCTTTCTGTAGCAGTGCCGTGCAGCCCAGGTAATTCTACTCCTCCTCACTCACTTCTGAATGAGTATTTTCATGTTGATGTGTATTTTATGTCATATGTAAGTAGTATATTTTCAAAAACATCCAATTTTTACATATTTATGTATTTTTGATTCTGAAAAATTACTGGCTTTTTCATTTTAATTTTTTTGTCCATATTTTCCACAGTGGATTGCAATGTTCTATTATGTATTTAATGGCATTGACATAAAAGTATAATGACATGTACTTAAATTTGTAAAAAAATCAGTTTGAAACATTGGATTTTTCTTCCCAATTCACTATCATCTGTTATATATTTTAGTCTTCATTCAGCTTGTCACACAAGTGAGACAATGTTTTCATATATGGGTTTGATCTATTTCACTTATGAATATAGCCTCGAGTTGCATCCATTTACCTAAAAAAGTCTCTAGTTTATCCTTCTTTATGGCTGAGTAGTACTCCATTATATAAAAAAACCTGAATCTTTTTTTATCCATTACTCGGTTGGTGGGATTTTTGGGTTGTTTTTAAGATTTAGCTATTACAAATGGTGCTGCTGTAGCCATGGGTTGCACATATATCACTGTGGTATGATGTTTTTAATCTTTCTGGGAAGATGCCCAGAAGTGAAGTAGCTGGATGGAATGGGACCTCTAACCCTAGATTTTTAAGTAGTCTCCTCATTGATGTTCACCGTGGTTGCACCAGTCTACACTCACACCAACAGTAGAGAAGGATTTATTTTCCCCAACAACCTCACCAGCATTTATTACTGGTTGATTTCTTAATGATAGCCATTCTTTCTGGGGTGAGATGAAATCTCAGAGTTGTTTTAATTTGTATCTCATGAATGACCAGTGATACTGAACGTGTTTTCCTGATTTTATTTGACATTTGTATTACTTCATCAGAAGTGAGTATTCATTTCAGATGCCCACTTTTGGATAGCACAAGTATGGTGGGGTCCTTTTAATACTCCATCCTCACAAATAGATAGATCAGGGCCAGGAAGATGGCTAAATAAAAAAAGTGCTTGCCTGGCAAGTGCAAGGGCCTGAGTTCCATCCCTGGTTCTGGGAAAAAACAAAAACAAAACAAATAGGGGCTGGTGAGATGGCTCAGTGGTCTAAAGCACCTACTTAGAACAAGCTTAGCAAAGCACAGGGACCGCGGTTCAATCTCCAGCACCACATGC
>NW_004524660.1:3865528-3866845 GCF_000260255.1 Octodon degus
AAATGTAAGAGCAGAAATTAATGTAATAGAGACTAAGAAAACAATACAAAGAATCAATAAATTGAAAAGTTGGTTCTTTGAAAGAGTAAATAAAATTGATAAGCCATTTGCCGACCTCTTCAAAGAGGAAAGAAAAAACGTGAAACAATCAGGAATGAAAAGGGGGAAGTCACAGTTGATCCCACAGGAATCCAGGAGATCAGCAATGCCTACTAGGAGAACCTGTATTCTAATAAGATGGAAAACACTGAACAAACGGACAGATTGCACAACTGGAGACACAAAGGTATAACAATTTTAAATCACCTGATACCAGCCAGTGAAATTGAAAATGTAATTAAAGATTCATCAACAAAGAACATCCCAGGCCCTGACAGACTCTCTGTTGAATTCTGCAAGAAATTCAGAGGAGGACTAATGCCGCCAACGCTGAAGCTCTTTAAAGAAATTGAGATGGAAGCAGTGCTTCCACCATCTTTCCTGGAAGCAGATATTACCCTGATTCCAAAACCAGAGAAGAACCCAACCAAGAAGGACAAACCGCAGGCCAGTCTCTGTAATGAACGTAGATGCAAAATCCTTAATAAGATACTAGTAAACAGTGCAGCAAGTCATCAAGAAGATCATACGTCATGACCAAGTAGGAGTCATCCCAGGGATGCAGGGGTGGCTCAGTATATGCAAATCAATGAATGTAATACACCATATTAGCAGAGCCAAAGACAAAAATCACATAATCATCTCAAAAGATGCTTAAAAAGTGTCTGACAGAGTTCAACATCCATTTTTGGGGGGCCAGGGAGATGGCTCAGTGGAATAAGTGCTTCCTTGGCAAGCGCAAGGGTCTGAGTTCAATCCTCAGTTCTGCCAAAAATAAATAGATGAATGAATGAATGAATAAATAAATAAAAAATAAAAAAAACATCCGTTTATCATAAGAACCCTTCAGAAAATTAGAATAGATGATCTTTACTTCAATCTTATAAAAACCATCTATGACGAATCAACCGCTAACATATCGAATGGTCAAAACCTGCAAGTTTTTATTCTAAAGTTGGGAACAGACAAGGTTGTCCATTATCACTACTCCTATTCAATATAGTTTTAGAAACATTAGCCAGAGCACTTAGACAAGAGAAAAAAAAAAAGAATAAATGTAGATAGGAAGAGGCTAAATTATTATTACTTGAAGATATCATGATGCCATACATAGAAAGCTCCCAAAACTTCACCAAAAATCTTGTAGATTTAATGTCTGAATTCAGCAGTGTACTGGGATACAAAGTTAACACTCAAAAATCAGTAGCACTCCTGTAC
>NW_004524660.1:3867640-3882337 GCF_000260255.1 Octodon degus
CACATGCCAAAGACTAAAACTAGACCCTTGTCTATCACCATGCACTAAACTAAAGCCATAGTGGATCAAAGATCTAAATACTAAAATAGAAATGCTAAATTTACTGAAAGAGAAAATACGCAGAAATCTCAAAGACAAAGATGTAAGCAGAGACTTCATGAACAAAACCCAGACTCCATGGGAGATACTACAGAGAATCAGCAAGTGGGATCTTACCTTATTAAAATGCTTTCACACAATAAAGGAAATCACCAGCGGAGTGAAGAGACAACCCACAGAGTGGAAAGAATTTATAGCCAGTTGTCCCTCAGACAAAGGACTTATCTCTAGATCATATAAAGAATTGAGAAATATTAGACCCTCAGAATTCAAAGACCCAAACCAAAATGGATTTCACATATATGTTGATTTTTGGAAAAAGTATTCTTTAAATATCCTAAGTATTAAATGAATCAGTAGGCCAATATGTAAGAGTCTACCTTTTCAACAATATAGAAATTATTTAAATTTCTTATTATTTTAATGGGTTTTCATTTATGGAATATATGCTATGCCTGATGTCAAAGCAGAGTAGAGCATATGATGTGAAAGTATAATGTGACGTTGCTAGGAATAAATTTGAGTATTACATTGGTTATGAAAAAAATATATAATATGAGGCAAAAAAAGCCAGATGATGAGACTAGGAGATAGTGTGGATTTTTTGTTGAATAAGGGACAAAAATGTAATAGGTACTCTGTTCTCTCTAAGGTCCAGTTGACTGATCTGTCTAAAAAAATAAAAATAAAGTATGTAATTTAAATACCTTAACGTCTGAGTAGAAAAACGTGTCACTGAGGTCAAGAATTACATGGAGGCATGGTGTGTTTTTGTCTTCTGTTAATTGTCATGTGTACTGATGAACTGAATCATGGGAGGATGGTTGTTACCAAAATACTTGTTTGATCAGATCCTATAACTAATGAGACATAAATATGGGATTGGCTGCTTCTCACCCACCCATGTTTTTCCTCTTTCTAGGCCCTTCCCAACAGAAGAAAGCATTAATGATGAAGACATCTACAAAGGCCTTCCTGACTTGATAGAGTATGTTGAACATTTTCAGCAAAATTAAGCCTCCTCCACTTTTGACATCTAGTGTGGATCTTAATTGGGGATGTAAAATAACCTCTCTAAAGAGTAAAGGCGATTTAATGATTAAGACATGCAAGAATGACTCTTAAAGTGATGACACGAAGCTTCAACGAAAGGCATCCTGTCACTGACTTTTGTTACCTATCGTGTGTTTCTTTGAAGGGTAAAGAAACAGACTGCAGTTGAGTCAAATCTGGATGGTTCTCAGAGGCACAATAACATGGGAGATAAACTAGGAATTAGACAGAGAAGAATGAAAAGGAAATAGAACCTATGGCAGGAGTTGTAGGGTAGGCAGTGTGTGCTTTGTACATTTCAAGGAAGGACAAGGAGCTGTAACCGTGAGCTGGAGTTTTTCACAGATATTTATTAGATGGCATTTATTTTGAACAGAGATTCCTCAAGATCTTTATTGTTTAACAGTTAGGAGAGGTGGGATTTCTGGGCAGCTGATTATTTCTGCTGATTGAGTGACTTGTGCAGATTACAAATAAATATGAGACACGATCCTCACTCCTCAAGGAACTGATGACGTAGATCAGATATGTTTACAAAGCATTATAAGAAAGAGTCATAGATCATAGGGAGATTCATACTCTAAGAGAAATTCCGCCCCTTAGCCATTCAATATTGAGTGTGAGCTTATTTGAGGACGTTTGTGTTTGGTTTCGTTGGTCCTTAGGACTGGTCCTCCACCATAGAAGCCTCTTCTCTCAGATGTCTCTCTGCAGAGAGCCCCTTCCTCACTACTTTGTGTAAAATTGCCACTGCCCCTGTACCTCACTCTGAATTTTCATAGCATTTCCCCCTGCCAGGGACAGTCTGGCTTGTTTCACTTATTGTCTGTTTCCTTATGAGAAGGCAAACTTTGGGAAATTAGCAGCTCTTTGGAGAGTAGTAGGTGGCATTTGGAATGATCTCCAAGTCTTATCTTTTAGATATTTAAGAGAGATTTTCCATCTTCTCCTAAAAGTTCTACTAATTCATTGACTAGAATAAGACAGGTGCTGAGTGTCTCATTAATTTGGCTATGATCTTCATAAAGTGACCGTAAGTTTATTGGTCTTATAATATTCTTTAAAGTATTAGGAAGAATTTATTATTTCTAGTGTTCTGATGACATTTTTCTTTTGAAAACTCCACTAATGGTCACATATAACTATTAATATTATAGATTCTCCTGTCTTGCTCTGCTCCCTGATGTTTTTAAGCAAGGTTGGATATTTTAGAAAGGCAGTGTCTGGAGCCAGAGGCAGGAGCCCTGGGGCTAAGAGTAACAGAATGGAACCATAGTCCATTTTCCTTCTGAACAATCCTCTTCCATGTAGAACTGGTTCCTTTACCATCTTAGCTCCCCGAGAAGTCCCTCCTGCCCTCTGACATATTCCAGATAGTGCTTAAACAACCTTAACTATCTATTGTTTCCTGGCCAGAGTGCTTCTCTGGACCCTTCTGTGTGGAAATCGTGGAACCGCCCAAATGCTCTCATCTCCTGACTCCCAGAGTGCACCTTGTACCCTGCCTCCCCTCCTGATCCTGGCTGCTCAGCCAGTGTGGTTGGTGTGGTCTCGTGATTGTCCATGTCCCTGCTCCATTGGCCTGTACAGTGGCTCCGCTCTCAGTCCCTGTCACTCAGCACCTTGCCTCTTGGCTTATTGGTCTCCCTGCCCATCATTTTCTTCTTCTGTCCTACACCATATAAAGCCTCCATCAATTCCCAGATCCCCAGGGTAAGATCAGGTCCTCAGAAGTTTGGTGTCAACTCTTCTCTCTGACTGTCTACTCCACTCACCTGGGCACAGTGACCAGCATGTCAGTGCCCACGTAATCATGCTGTACTCTTTGTCACTTGCCATGGGTGTGTGCGAGTCCTGTTTGCCTTTGAATTTCATGAGAGAAGAAAGCGTGTGTTTAGTCTGCGACCATGTCCCCTGGAGACCAGTATTTTTGTATCTTGTACCACTGAATAAATGGATAAATCTATTTAGGTACCAGCTTCGATATAATTAGCCTTCTATAAAGCCTTCTGTGACTTCAGTCCAGGCTGGCCTTGAGCTCACTTTGTAACCCAGGCTAGTCTTGAATGCACAATGATCCTCCTGCCTCAGCCTCCCAAGTGCTGGGATTGCAGGTGTGTGACACCACACCCAGCTCTCTGAATTCTTTTGTCAGAGTTACGTTTTGCTCTTTCCTCTGGTCCTATATTTCGCATTCACTTTGCTTGCTGCATACACAGGATTGTGTTTATGGGCTGCTCTCTGTACGAGATACAACAGAGCGCTTGATCTGTCTGTTCTGAGCCTGGAGCTCTATCAGTTCTTCGCAGATGACAGTAGATGGATGGGTGGGTGGGCAGGTGGGTGGACAAGTAACTGTGAAATGAATTTTTCTTATAGAAGAGTTCCCAGAAACTTCTGTTACCACTGAATCTCTGTCCCTTAATACACTTTGCTTTTCTCTGAGTGTTTGACAGTTCATTCCTGTCAGGTCCTTCAAATAATCCTTCACAACAAACATAAACAACCCTGTGATTGTACCTGCTCTGAAGTGCCCCCAGTTGCAGAGTGGCGTGACTAGTTAATGGCGCCTTTGTCTCAATTCCTAATGTTCCACCTGCTCAGGCCCAGAAGAGGCACTCGGGGCAGGCCGTGTGAAAGGAGTTGGACTTCTTGCCGAGAAATATTACTGCTTCTCTCCCACGTGTCTACACTGGATAATCTTAATTATTTGGGATTATTAGTGGAGGATACTTATGCAAGTCTTGAGCTGAAAGGAAAAGCATAAGCATGGTAGTAGAACACGAGTGGCTGGACCTCTGTGACTGAGGGTGTTCATGGCCTCACAGTCTCACGGGAGGGTTTGAGAAGACCCCCGTGAGTCACGGTTTGAGTGCTCGTGGGAGCTGAAAAACAAGACAGTGGAGAGGCAGGGCAGCGATGGAGTAGCTAGGTGCTCAGAGTACGAGATCATGGCTTCTCCTTGACTAGCTGTGCTGTCTTTGGTAAGTCAGATAACCGCTTGGTCCCTCTGCTCCATCTCTTTCACAACTCAAAGGCATGCCTAGTGAGACTGCTGTCACTGGGTGAGCTAAGTCATGTCACACTGCGGTGTGATCATTTCCGTGCTTGTAGGAACGTGACTGGTAAACACGAGTGACCGCTGGTATCATTGCTGGTCTGTTGTTTGCTGGCCATCTTTCTAGGAGGGACAGGGCTGTTATGCAAGCCTGTCCCCTCTCTCCTGTACTTCCAGTTTGCTTCCTCTTTAAATTTTCTGCTAAAATCACTAGAAAAGTTTCATTTGTGTTCTGCTAAAAGGTAAGAAGCTCTTTGGGCTGCTGTGCTTACCGTGTGATGGTGAACACTCCGATGTCTGCTTTGTTTCAGCGAGACGCGTGCGGAGCATGAAGAGGACCTCTATGACTGCGTCTATGGGGAGGACGAGGGCGGCGAGGTCTACGAGGACCTGATGAAGGCGGAGGAGGCGCACCAGCCGGTAGGGCTTCGATTGTACTTCAGTTGCGCTGAGGATCTGGTAGGAAGTGGGTTACTTGGGGACCGAGTTCCTGTCACTGTTTTCGTAACCTCTGCTGGTATGTTCCTTGGTTTGTTTTACCTTTGAGTCCTTTTAACTATGCACGTGTGACTTGTTTTTTCACCTGGAGTCTGGCATTTGGCAGATCACAGCCGCTCTAAGGAATCTCTAGTCTCATCCTTTCATTTTACAGATAGTCTGGGAGGTAAATAGCATGCCCCTGGCAGAATGCAGTAGAACAGAAAATTTCAAAAATCATGAAATTGCATAGTTATAGAATTGAATGTTTTACAAAGTAGGTACATTTTTTTCTTTTAAATTTAATGTAGGGTAAAATGCATGTCTCCCCGCATCAGCCGTTGTCATGAGGAGCTACTTTTCATTTTGTTCCATTATAAATAAATGTCTTACCTTTTTACTATTTCGTAAGCTTAGTTTTGGATACTGTCATCCGGGCCCTCAGAGCTCTGTCTGCCATGAATTGTATCTAGAACATTCAGAAAGAATCACTTTGAACAATCCTTTCATTTGTAATTTGAAACCTAGAAGTCAGTTACTTAGATCGTTAGCAACACGTTCTTTATCCTGAAGCCTTTTCCTCGTCAGCTGGTGAGTGAGGTTCTTCAGCACTTTGACGGGCTGGCTCAGCTCTGTCTCTGCTCTGGCCTTTTTTTTTTTAACATTTATTTATTTATTTATTGTGTGTGTGTGGCCAGCTCGGCCCACCAGGGGGCGGGGCTGGCTGGCATGTGGTGCTGGGGGATTGAACCGCGGTCCCTGTGCTTTGCTAAGCTTGTACTAAGTAGGTGCTTTAGACCACTGAGCCATCTCACCAGCCCCTCTGCTCTGGCCTTTAATAAAGGGCCGGCGAGCTATCTGGCCCACACTGGGGAGCAGTGGCATATAGGAGGTGGAATTAAGCTGCCCAACTGTGCCTGCAAACGGAATGGATGTGATTTAGCCGCCGCGTGAGCTGACAGGCTGCCTCTGGCAGCGTCTGCAGAGTGATTGCAGGTGACAGAGTATCACCGGCATCTCCTGCAATTGCCACCTGCTTTGGTGTCAGCAGATTCTCCAGTGTCCCCCCCAGGGGCAGCCTTCACTCAGCTGACAGCACCGGGCTGTCTGGGATGGGGTTAATAGTGACAGTGATTTAGATACATGGGCCTCTCTGGAGTTCCTGGCTAGCGGTGGAAGCGCGGCACAGCTTCTGTCTTGTTCCCAGCTTCTTAGATTTGGTTCTGTCGTGCTGCTTTGTGGAGGAGAAAGCTGAGTCAGAGAGACTGAATAAGCTGACCGCAGTCAGAAGGCCCCGAATAGGCCAGTACTGGAACCGCGTGTGTCTCCCCGAGCGTCCTCGAGTGTGGTGCTGTGCTCAGCCAACTCCGAGGACTTAGGTGTTAGTGCCCGAAAACAGTGTTTTGAAGGTTGTCACTTGTCTTTTTAATGTCATTGCCGGTAACTCTGTAGCATGTGGGAAATGCAGTGTTACGAAGGAAATTCCTACATGATTTGTGTCTCCAGGGCGGTAACATTTTTGGTAAGAGATGTTTTACTTGGACATAACGTCTGGACTCAGGTGCTTATTTTTAATCATCAAAATTTTTTTGATTATGTTGTTTAGATTTTAAAAAATACAGCAAAACTGTCACAAATATAGTTAAATATAAATTTCAGTATGTTTTTATTAGAATAGAAAGTTAAATACGTTAATGATTTTGATTTCTCCCTATCTAGTACCAGAGAGGTTTACATATGAATTTGATTGAATGATTTTATTTTTATCATTCTAACTGCAGAAGTGTCAGGAAAATGATATACGGAGTTGCTGCCTAGCAGAGATTAAGCTGACAGAAGAAAAATACACAGAAACTTTGGAGTCGATAGAAAAAGTAAGTTCTCAGGTATTAACGCCACATTAACGCCACAATACCTCATTAAGTAGTTAACATGTGGGCTTCCCTGTTCTGCTAAGTATGTTTGCGTGTGTGTACGCCTTTGTGTGTCTGTGTGTGTTCACCTGTGTGTGTCTATGTGTGTGCGCCTGTGTGTATGCTCACTTGTGTGTGGGCACCTGTTTATGTGCCTGTGTGTGTGTGTGCATGAGCCTGTGTGTGTGCGCCTATATATGTGCACCTGTGATTGTGTGCCTGTGTATGTGTGTGTGTGCGTGCACCTGTGTGTGTGTGCGTGCACCTGTGTGCGTGCATGCACAGATGCGTTCTAACTTGCAGTAGAGCTTAGCATTTAAAGACTGGCACAGAAAACCGGCTCCATTACAGTTTCATAGTTTGGATCTAAAGGGTTCAATTCCTAACGGTAGAGAGCAGGGTAACGGCTACCAGAGCCTCGCGGGTTGGGGTGGCCATGGGGAGGTGCTGGTTAAAGGGTGTATAATTGCAGTTGGCAGAACGAATATTAAAGAAAAACTCTTCATTGAGGTCCAGCCAAATAGCTCAGTGGATTAAAGCGCCTGCAAGCAGGCACAGGGGCTCCGCGGGGGTTCAATCCCTGGGCCTGCCGTGCTGGCACTGCCCCCGAGGCGCACTGAGACTACAGTTGAGACTGTGTGGTGGCGCACGGCTATAATCCCAACTCTTGGGAGGCTGTAAACAGGTGGATCACTACGAGTCTGATCTACTTGTGAGACTCCGAACACCCTTTATACCCTTTCCTAAAATACAGAAAAAAAAAAATGAATAAAAAACCTTCATTCAGAGTAAGTGTGTGTAGGGGAAGGCAATTCCAATGATGGTTTATGGAATGAAGTCCGGGTGGGGAGGGAAGTGACAGTATGAGGAATGTAGCAGGGGCAGGGGTGGGCAGCCCGGGCCGGCTGGGGATTCTTGTGCTGTCCGTTAGGAGGTGGTGGTCCAAAGGGTGGGTGTTTGCAGTTTCATCTGTGAGGATGTTCATATATTGGTAACATGCCAGAGCATGACCAAGCCGTTTGGGGGTTGAGCTGGGCAAGGCACAAGATTATTGGGGGACAGGGAAGTGACAGGGGAGGAGGTTGGCAGGATCATCTCTACAGGTACGAGATGGCCAGGAGCAAAAATGGGATGGTGGGACGCCAGAGCATCAAAGAATGGGGACAGAGGATGCGTAAATATCTGAGCAGGTTATTGAGCTCAAGTATCTGTATTCTGCACAAAGCAGTTTTGTAGAAGTCCTCGGCTCTGTCTCTAAAATGTTATCATTGGCTGCCAACCTGGCCAATGGTGCTCTTTCTTATTTTCAGAAGGAGTTATTCTATAAGCCTTCTGTTTTATCTTTTAAATGTTTTAGCTTCTATTTATGTCTTTATATCTGTGGTCAAGTATAAAATCTCTATCATAGTGAAAATGTTTTCTACTTTTTTGGTACTTACAATGCTGATGAGCAATTGACTTTCAAGTACAGTTGTTTGTTGAAGAAGAGACATACAGATTGGGTAAGTTATGCTTCTTTCTTACTTCTTCTCTCCTGATAGTACTTCATGGCACCACTGAAAAGATTTTTGACACCAGCAGAATTTGACTTGATATTCATCAACATTCCTGTAAGTAAAAATACACTAGTCAAATTGGGGTGGCACTTTGATAAAACCCTCATTTTTAAAAAATGGGTTCCAGATGAGTTTTTACCCTGTTTTTGCTTCTCGAGTTCTTGTACCATTTTTCTGGGGTATCTTCAGCCAGCAGTCGGTAAATGCAGGCAGAACACACGTGGATAAGACTCGCGTGTGGTCCTGGACTCTTATCAGGAAGAGCTGGGCTCCGTTCAGTGGTTAAGGAAGCCTGCTGCAACTGGGGGATCTCTTGTGGGGCAGGGTGTGTGGGTGTCTGTAGCCGTGTCCCCTGGTCTGTCCACCTCTCTGCTCCGTGCCTTCCCTGGGCCCCGGGACTTTCGTCCTCACCCCACCTCTTGTTGCTTTCTGCTTCCAACTTTGTCACCCTTGACTCCTGTTTCTAAAACTTGACTTCTTTCTAATTTATTGGACTATCTTAATGGTAAAATGGGAGGAATTTTCTCGACAATTTATGTAAAGACTTTGAGTTTCATGTCACCTAACTGTCTTCTTAAAATTCTCAAAGTGTTTTTGCTCAAAAACGTGCAGTCAAGCTAAATGCTATCCCAAGTAGGTAGTACTAGACAAGGTTCAAGTCGTGAGACCTACAATTTGCTTTACACCCACACACACGCACGCATGTGTGCGCACACTTTTAGCTTTAGGCTTTCTTCTATTGCCCGAGAAGGTCCCTTATATTTTGATTTCTGTTTGGTTCTGTGTTGCTGAGCACCAACTGATAAGCTATGGCATGTTTTCTTAGTTGTGGCTGTTGTATGAAGGCGTTCTCACTGATCTATGATGTAAGCGCATTAAGTGCTCACAATACCAGATGAAAATTTAGCATCAAATGAAGTGCCCAGTCTCAGAAACAGAGGTCGTAAACTAATTAAGTAGCTCACTGTAACTTACAACTCATAGTCTGTATTTTCATGGCTGTCTCATGCTCCTCAACAAAACGATGGGGCCAGTAAATATGCGCATGTCGTTTGCGCCTTATTGGGGAAAAGCATGCTGGGTGTCCCCCGGATGGTAGGAAGAAGTAACTGGCTTCAAGCTGCGTCACTTCCTGACCCTGAAGGTATTTCTTGGCTGCTGAAAACGACTTGCTTGTGAGGAAAAATGGGAAATTCTGGCTTCTGCACTGCTCTAGGAAACTCTGTAGGACAGTTTATTTGCTTCTTATTTATGCCCTTACTTGTCTGGTTTCGAGTAATTTAGTCTGACTGTTGTTAGCTCAACACCAGGACACCACTAATTGACCAACTACAAGTCTACATTTCTGTGTCCCAAGGACACGAGCCATTACTTTATTCTGTCAATAAAACATTAAGCACTTAGTTTTATTTAAAAATTTAGAGTGATTATCAAATGAGAAAGCTGTACATATTTTTAAACAAACAATCAATTAACGTTTAATAACTAGTGAGCTAGTGTGTCTCCCCACAGGACTCTGCTGGGTCTAGTCAGATCTGCAATTGCCCTTTCCCCACACAAGTGTTGCTTCCTTTCTCTTCCTGGCCCTACTCTCTTTCCCCACTTCCATTCCTCTCCTTGTCTCTGTTTCTTTTCCTTTCTTTCCTCCTCCTCGGCCTTTCTTTCTCCTGGATCCTTCCCCTTGTCCTCTCTCCGCTTGGTGGCAAGTTTATATATTTATGAGTGACAAGTCCATAGTGCTGAGGTTCTGGGCCTGGGGTTTATGCTTCAGTTTTGATTCCTGCTTTTCTTTGACATTGTTTTCTTTTCTAAGGAACTTGTAAAAGTTCATCGGAGCTTAATGCAAGAAATTCATGATTCCATTGTAAATAAAAATGACCAGAACTTGTATCAAGTTTTTATTAACTACAAGGAAAGGTAACTTTTGCATTTAAAATTTTGTGTGTATTAGTTTGGAATTTTATGAAGATTAATATTAAAAGATATAGCTCTTATTACTGTTTATTGGCGTGCTACCTGGGTATGTGAGTACAGGCCAGTGACTCTTAGGGTAGTAGTTCGAGCTTTCTATGGGACCTAAAAAGAAAAGGACTCAGTGAACCACTTGGAGTTCTGCAAACCAGAAGCTGAGATTCACCGGCCAGCAGTACCAAGCGTGGCTTGTCCTTTTAACCAAGTCCCCTGTTCCTTATTTGTAATATTGAGAGTAGGTTAACTGGTACCAAGTGCTTCCTCCGACTCTAATTCATGTTATGATTTTCCATTGTGGGGCATTAAAGCCGGAGTTAGAGTCTGCTTCCCATACTGAATCACAAGAGGTCTTCTGAGCGATCATGGATTTGAAGTATCAAGGAGTTTTGTTTAACATATAACGCTCTCTCAGGTTAAGTCAAGGAGGGCAGCTCCTGCTACGAAAGATGGCGAAGGGGTTGCTTAGCTCAACTGCTAGGTAAATGGTAGTGGTTTCTTAGCAGTTTTCTCTAGTGGGGAGGTAAAAGAGACAGTGAAACAAACAACGTTGCTGTGAAGGTCTGCAGTGCGGTGGTCCTGCTGCTGCTGTGGGTTCAGAGTCTGGGCCGCGTGAGCTCGCTCCCCTCTGGTGCAACCCGGGCCTCTCACTCCCATCTTCAGATGCTTTGTGTCCCTTAATGAAAAAGGGACAAGGAACAGAAGGTTTATTACTCAGTAGACTCATAGCAATTCCAACAAAATTGTAGTAGAAAATAAAACATTTGAGTAAACAGTAAAAAGTTTGTCTGTAATGAGTTAAAAAGATTTTTTTTTGAGATAATTGTGTATGTAACTCCAATAATACTAATACTTGTCATGCCGGATTGTTAAATCTACCTCCTGTAAAAATAAATGTTGAATTAATCCTAATTAAATTTAGAACTAAGAATGAGTCTTTTTAGGACTGAATAGGTGAGTGGCCCTCATTCTGTGATTGGGTGTGGCGTGTTCAAAAGGAGCTTCTGCTGCTTTGGTTGTCTACGCGCTGAGAGAGCTCGGAAGTCTGCCCCTGCCCCCTCCACGCCCGCTGCTGCTTGCTTGGGGCCTCACCTGTTCTTCTTCTCTTTCATTTCAGGCTGGTTATTTATGGGCAGTACTGCAGTGGAGTAGAGCTGGCCATCTCTAACTTAGATTATATTTCTAAGACAAAAGAAGATGTGAAACTAAAATTAGAGGTAATTGATTGTTTATGGTATGTGTAACATAAAAAGCCACACAGTCCTCTTTGTGATGAATGCAACAGTACATTTGTCTCTGTATTCTAAATATAAGTTTATGTCACTTACCTAAGATGTTTTAATAGATATCTCTATAAAGTAAGATGGTAATAACAGCAGCAGAATTTAACATTTGTAACTTTGCATTTTATATGTATGGTCTCCTTACAAGACTGTGAGAGAGAATATAATTAAGGTTCTCGTCCCATCCATGAAAAAGCTGAGGGTCAGAGAATTTGAGTAAATTACCACAGGGTTACATAGGGCGTAAGAGGTCCAGGCTGGGTAAGAGCATGAATGTGTAGATTTAAAATGCTTATGAAAAATGTCACACGGGGACAGAAGATGTATAAAAATGCAAGACATTTAGCGGCATGGGTGTGGCCCGGAAGGACAGGAGACAGAGTCTGGTATGAGGAGCCTGAGCACACAATGGGCTCTGGCTGAAGGTGTGGCGAGTGTGGTGGAGGGGCCGCTGCAGGGCAGTGGAAGGCAGGGTGAGATCTACGTGGAAGGCAGTGCCGAGGCAGGTTGCGGAAAGTTGGGGGAGTGTTGGCCGGTGAGGTCGCTTGCGAACACTCTGGAAGAATCGCTGTGTCTTGGGCAGACCATGGAGGGACATTTGGTGCCCTGTACGGCAAAGTGATTGGTATAAATACAGTGCATGGTCACACTAGGAGACAAGGCTGGGAGCATGCTAAGTCATAGAACTTGTCCATCAGATTTCTTTTTTCCTACAAAAAGATTTATGCTTTCAAAGAACATTTGAAAAATCCATTTTGCATTATTGCATTAAATGTATTATGATCACTTCTGAATTTTCTTAAATTTTAGGTAGAGAAATGAGGTCAGCTCTTAAATGATTGTACAGCTTTTTTGTCTCTTTAATAGCCCCCTTTCACTTGGTTTATTAGTGAAGTCAGTTGATGAGCAAGGGAAGAAGAGGCAGACGGTTTTCAAGTCAGAATGGTTGTAGGGTTGGGGGTGTCTGGGATGCCAGACCCTGCCGAGGGAAGGTGCCCAAAGCTATGAAGGCTGCATCTTAGCGCACCAAGGAACTACCACGTGTGTGCTGTGCATCTCTTCTTCTTACTCTTTCCTATTTTTTTTTAAGTTAAAAGTCCTTAATTTTTTGTTCCTGGCACCACTACCACAACTTACATGTAATGGAAAGAAAGGAAAAGACAAAGCTGCAACAGATAAAAGACCTCAGGAATGTACATCTAATTGACACTACATTGCATTGATCGATAGCTGCACTCTTTGCAAACTGTGGCTATGATAGTCCTGAACCAGAAGGGTTTCCTGTTTAGGCTGCAGTAACTTTTCTGACTGTGGATCATCGTTCCTTCTGTGGCAGATTTTCACAGTTCCTCTAATGCATTTGGGAACTGTCTCAAAGTACCCTGCAGCTTTCCTGACAACTCCTCACTCTCTCCCCTGCTAAGAACTGTAGCCCTTTTCTGTTGTTTTTTAAAACGTTCTGTTACCATATCCACCACCTCCACCATGAGATCCATAACCACCACCATAGGGACTGCCAGAGCTTCTTCCACCAAAACTTCCCCCCCTTCGTGTGTCCATAATTTGACTGCTGTTGTCCACTATAATTTCCAAAATCGTTATAGTTTCCATCACCACCACAGTTACCACCGCCAAAATTTCCTCCTTTGTTGTAACCATCATATCCTCCCCCCGACCTTATCCACCACCTTGGTTTCCATATCCTGGTCCACCGCCACCCTACCTCCTCTACTACTGTAACCAGGACCACCACCATAATTTCCACCATCACCTCCAGATGCATTATATCCACCATCCCCTCCTCCATAGCTACCTCTGCTGCCACCTCCTCCACCACCGTAGCCTCCTCTTCCACCAAAGTTTCCACCATGACCAAAATTCCCTCCACCATCTCCAGAGTTTCCTCCACAACCCACAAAGTTGCCAGATCCACCTCCACAGCCTCTTTGTGATCCAGCAGACTGCATCTCTTGTTTAGAAAGGGCCTTTTTCACTTCACAGTTATGCCCATTTGTAGTGTGGTATTTATGAACAACAACTTTATCAACTGTGTTGTGATCATCAAAAGTTATAAAAGCAAATCCTCTTTTCCCCACTCTGCCTGTCTTCCATAAGTTCTATGGTTTCAATCTCGCCATACTTTTCCAAAGTAGTTTCTCAAATTGCATTCTTCAGTATCTTAATACCACCAACAGAAATTTTTCTTCACTGTTGGATGAGAACCAGGCTTTAGTGACTCCTCTCTAGGAACAGCCCTCTTTGGTCCCACTACACGCCCATCAGCTTTGTGGGGTCGAGCGCACACTGCTGCATCCACCTCTGCAACACAGGAGTAAGTCACAAGGCCAAAGCCTCTGGAGCATGTTGTTTGAGGACCTCTCACTACCACACGATCTGGGAGTGGGCCCATTTCTCAGAGTGTTCTCTTAACTATCATTGGTAGCTTCAAAACTCAGACCACCAATAGCAGCTTCTTCAGCTGCTCTGGTTCCTTTGGATCACGACCCTCCTCCCTGGTGGCAATGGTGATGGCCAGAGTTGGGCTGGGGGCGACTGGGCAGCAGTTTTACCTCCATTTTGAGACCAGACTCCTCTTTCCTATTTCTTGATGATGCAACCCTTAAGGCTTGAGATAGGGCAGTCACCAGTGAGTGACATCCTTACAGTATTGTTAGCTAAAAGGGATCCTGCTTCTCCTTAGAGGATAGAGCCCTATTAATTGCCTTCATCCAAAGTAAGACATAATAAAGCTTTGCTACTCAGAGAACTGGTTCTTAGTGGAACAAGTACTATATCAGTTTTTCTAAAAAAGAGCTATAAAATTGTGGTTCACGTTAGGAGACAGCAAGTTGTTGGTCAAAGCCACGTGATTCTATGTTCTCAGCCTCATTAGATGGCTTCTCTTCCCTCTGTCAGAGACAGTGGCAAAGTTCTGCCTGGTGACCACCCGTGGGACTCCAAGTGCAGCCCTTTGGTCTTAGGGAAAGGAAAGGCCGCAGGCTGGGCTCGGAAGCCTTCGGGTGTCCTGCGGCGGCTGCCCTTTGCTCAGTGGAAAGGCCCTGCCTTTGCCCACGGGCCTGGCTTGGAAGCCCTGTCTTGGTGAGGGAGTGCAGCGGGTAGTACAGACCCTGTGGGCAATGCTCCATGCCTCCCTGGGGAGGGAGCTGCCTCCTGCTCGGCTTTCGGGTTGTGGTTACTTTTGTTCTTGGTGGTCTCTACCTTGTAACCCAGATGTGTGGCATAGGGTTGGGGGAGCTGAGCAGTTTCCTTCTCTTGCCCAGTGCGTTTGA
>NW_004524660.1:3884667-3886410 GCF_000260255.1 Octodon degus
AAAGAATGAAAATGCAAAAATGAGGCAAAGCAAAAATGTCCCTTTAGCCAAGTTTTCTTTGGTGAGCAGTAGTCATTTCTTAGGGTTTCCATGAGCCTGAATTTATACAGGTTAGCCGGTCACATCGGACCCTTCGAGCCTGAGAGCACAGAGCAGAGAGGTGGTGTCACATCCTGTGTCGCTTTCTCCTGTGCTCACTTGTAATGAGGCTGCACGTATCGTGACGGGATTCTTGTCATATATAACCCACAAAGCTTATGCTTTCCACGGTTAGTCCTTAATGAGGGTGGAGAGTCTTATAAATTTAATTCGATAGCTATACCAGGAGACTCATTAGTTCTGTTCGGAGAAATGTCTTTCTGTATTAGTCCATCAGCTCTGCTGATGCTTATGAAATGTCATTTTAAAAAGAGCTACTACCTGTATGTGAAATAGAATTTTGAGTCTGTTGTGTTTTGTACATCTTGTATATTAAATTTCTTGAACTATAGCCACAAAATTATTAGTCATCTCTATTTTTGTTCTACTGAGAAATTAGAAAAATTCAAAGTCTGAGTATTCCTTAAAAATGCATTTAAAACATTTATGAAACCTAAACTCAAAGCAACTTAATCAAATTGAATTTTATGAAAGAATAATAAAGAAAGGCTCAGGCGATCAGTTTCCGAGGAGTTATGGAACTAAAACCAGGTCCAAAATAAGAAAATAATTTATTGTGTAACTTAAATACAATCAAATATTGATTGAGGAATTTAGAAGGTGCAATTTTAAAAGATTATCTAGTTCGGTCCTCTTAGGCTTTTGCACAGACTTCAGAACTATAAAATACATCCAGCCTTTTTGAAAACTTTTTGAACTTTCCTCCCTCATTTATCTTAGTTTGTTTTATATTTTAAGTTCTAAGACTATATTTAGTTCCTTGATGTTTTTTTTTTTTTTTTTTTTTAAAGAAGGAGAAATTTTATTTTGGGTAGTACATGTAAATAGAATGCTGAAACATTTTTCTGTCTCAGAATAGTGTAGAACAGGATTTGTGTCTAGATATTTTTTGAACAAATCTGGTTATGAATTTGCACATTTTCTACATATGACTATACTTTTTTGGGGAAATCACATGAAATACATGATGAATTGAAGTCATAAATTTATAAAAATTAGAATATTTTATAGTGATGTGTTGGAAACTTTAAGAATAATTTACTGGGATGGCCAAATAGCTCAGTGGATTAAAGTACCTGCAAGTAGGCACAGGGGTTGGGGGTTCGATCCCCAGGCTTACCATACTGGCCCAGCCCCCAAGGTACACTGAGATGACAATTGAGACTGGGTGTGGTGGTGCACTCCTCTTGGAAGGCTATAGACAGGCGGATCACTATGAGTCCAATCTTGTAGTGGGACCCTGAATACCCTGTAGACCTTTCCCTAGGGAAAAAAAAAAGAATAATTTACTATTTTCACTTAATAAAGTCAAAGTAAACATAGAAATGAAAGAATGTTATTCGGATAGATTTTTACTCTTAGCAGGTTCTTGATCTGTTGGTCCTGCTTAAAGCAGAAAACACTACTGACGTTGAATTTGGTGAAGATATTTTGGATGGCTCCCCCGTGCCAAACCCAGTATCAGACACAATATGACAGGTCTTACACTGATAGAGTTCACCATTTAGGAGGGAAAAATGGACTGTGATTTGTCAAGTTTAGCACAAGGTGATAGGTACATAGAAGAGATACCAATGAAAGTCC
>NW_004524660.1:3887075-3890006 GCF_000260255.1 Octodon degus
GCTTTAGACCACTGAGCCATCTCACCAGCCCCTCTTTTTTTTTTAATGAGCAGAATATATTTATTAAGAGAAAGAAAGCTCCTGTCCAAGAGAGGGACAGGATGGGGGGAGAAAACATTTCTAAAGAAAGATAATCGTGTGTTTTTATGGGTGTTAGATATTGTCACATGTTGTGAGAATAGAATTTAGTTTGAATAGAATGCGGGTTGTTTGGGTAGATTTGGAAAGTGAGACAGTAGGTGAGGGTGCAGGGCTCCAACCAGGGGGGCCTTAGCCCCGCAGAAGCCTGAGCAGGAAACTTGAAGACTGGGTGGAGGTGGAGGTGGGCCAGTGGAGGTAGGCGCCGACCCAGCTGCTGCTGGGAGAGTGTGCACAGGCTCCATCAGACAACGGAAAACTGTTATCAGAACCTGTTTGAAAACGAGAGAGGAGCCGGAGCTCAGCATCGGCCGAGAGGATGGTTTCCAGGGGCCTGATGGAGTGAGGGAAGGGCGAGTGTGGCGTTTGGGCCACGTTCCCACTTCTGGCTAGGCGATTCCACTGACAACAGTGCCATCGGCCAGCCAGACAGGCATGGGAGGAAGAGTGAACGTGCATTAAGTTAAGGGCAGGTTGGCTGTGAGGAGCCCGGGAGACCCAGGTAGAACTGCTTAGCTGGATGTTTGGGTCGGGGACCTTGGCTTGAATTCTGGTGCACACGTAGAGCGATGGCCTCCTTAGGTGACAGCTGACGTTCCTACAGTTGTTGCAGTAGGATTCATGGGGTAGGTACACTAAGAATAAGAGCATAGGGTGAAAATCTAGGGAATTATAACTTTCTGAGGTGCAGATAAAGAAAGAAAAATCTATGAAAGACCAAAGAATAGCCAGAACTTTAGAAATTGTAAAGAAACAATGACCACAGGGACAGTAAGGCATCCTGATGTCCCTGAAGTGGAGGGAGCTGTGGTCATCAGAATCGAAGCCTAAAGAGAATTCCTATGTGACAGTGTATGACAGGGATCCATTCAGTTAGCAATCGGGAAGTGTTCCTAACAATTAGGACTCCGCATTAGGGTGTGAGTGGAGCGGTGAGTTCAGATTTGCTTTGAAAAGAAAATACTTCCAAGTTTGTTGCATGCTGTTTGGTGTCTGGGCAGTCTTCTTGCAGTGGGATGCTTGTGATGAAAATAGAGCCTGGCTGAGTTAAGTTTATCTTACTGATGAGAGAAGGACCATACGGGTCACTCACTCACTCACGCATGCGTGCATTTGGCGGTCCTGAGGACTGAGTCCAGGCCTTCACATCCCCAAGCCTTTTCATGGTTACTTTTTACTTTATGTTTTGAGAGAGGGTCCGGCTACATTGCCCAGAGCGGGCTTGACCTTTCTGTCCTGCGTCAGCCTCCCAGAGTGCTGACATGACAGGCTTGGGCCACCCTACCTGGCTGAGGAGTGCTTTATTGCTTACGTGTTCGCGCAGCACTGACTGCTGTGTCTCCCGCAGGAGCTGGTCAAGCACACCACTGATTCTGTGGAAAAGGCCAATCTGAAGCTGGCTCTCGACGCGATGAAGGTGAGGCCGCGCACCAGTTCCTTACCAGTGTCACTCTGTTCTTGCCTGCAAACAATAGAATTACAGCTGATACGTGTATGCCGTGCTACTGTAATATTATGCACATTTATTTTTGGTGGGGAGAATAATATAACTTTAGTGACATAGGGACTCTTGCACGGACTTAATTGTAGGACAGAAGCACATAAAGCCAGGAGCATGTTAAAATAGCTGCTGTAGAAGTTTGCTAACTTTTATAACTACCGGGCATAATTGAATTACTGGTTTTATTTCATATTCTTTTGACATTTACTAATAGGAAACTGCTGGTTTGCGTGAGCTTTAGGCCAGCCAGCAGCTCCAGCAGGGCCTGTGTCCCTGCGTTTCCTCACGTGAGTGTGCCCGCCAGGCTGGCTTGCATGGACGCCCTCTGCACGGCGGACGGACGGACCCATTTCAGCATGGACTGATATTTTCAGTGACGTCTAAAAAGTCAGC
Source organism: Octodon degus (assembly GCF_000260255.1). NCBI lineage: Eukaryota > Metazoa > Chordata > Mammalia > Rodentia > Octodontidae > Octodon > Octodon degus. The sequence continues at coordinate 3,889,108 of NW_004524660.1, forward strand.
AAAATGAAAGATGTTTTGAACATATTACTGAATATGTAAAATGCCAAATTCCACATAAATTTTTCAAAGTAGTATTTGCCCATAACTTAAAACACAAGCAAGTATTGGTTCTTATAAAAACAAAATAACATTGTGATCATGCTCAGAGAAATTACGGTTACCCTCTTGGTGTCAGTTTTGGTTTTACCTTTGAGCTGATTTTAATATCCCTACCAGAAAATGGCACAAAGTGTTTATTATTTCAGCAACGGTCATACTTGTAGTGAAGTTAAGTTTCTTACTTGTAGTGAAGTTATTATTGGATGTACCCTGTGAATGCGCAGAGCTGTGTAGAATGGAATTAGAAAGCGTTTGTGTAGAGTTGTGTTCCTCCTGTTGCAAATGAATTTTAGAAGGTAGGGAAAAAGGAAAAAGAGCTCAGAAAACTGGAAAATCTGGAGCACATATAATAAAAATAGCTACCATATGAGAACATAGATGATGTTTCCTCAAATATAAGAAAAGGCATTTTAAAATAGGTGAAGGCACATGGGAAAATGTGGCCGACATTTTGGCTCACCTTAATTCAGATTTTGGGCTGTTTAGCTGTTCACCTCTCCTTCATTTATCCTTTATTAATTCATTAAAATTGAACAAGGGCCCTTGACGGAATGTTCTCAGGAGCTAATACTTTGCAGAAGCCAGTCTTGCTTAGGTTTGTGGTATAAAATTCATTTACCTTGTCTCCCTGAGACAAATGTACCACTAACTTGTTTTTTTTTTTTTTTTTTTGGGATTGAACTCAGGCCCTTGCGCCTGCCAGGGAAGCGCTTATTCTACTGAGCTATCTCCCTGGCCCCACCGCTAACTTGTTTTGAAACTCTCTCATTGCTACTTTTTTCTCAATAAAATTATTAAAA
>NW_004524660.1:3890106-3895977 GCF_000260255.1 Octodon degus
TTTTTTTTTTTTTTTTTGCGGAACCAGGGATTGAACTCAGGCCCTTGTGCTTGCCAGACAAGCGCTTATTCTACTGAGCTATCTCCCTGGCCCCACCGCTAACTTGTTTTGAAACTCTCTCATTGCTACTTTTTTCTCAATAAAATTATTAAAATAGAAAAAAATAAAAAATAAATTTTGTATGACGTTAAAGAAACGAAATCCTGTAGCGCTACCTGTCGTCCCTCTGCGTGAAAGTGCGACTCTCGGGGCCAGGTGTGAGTGTGCCGGGATTGCCCCCGCTGAGCTCGGTTCCTCATCGCCGCGCTGCCCGGCAGCGTATTTTATTTCTGTTTAAGTAAAAAATAATTTTAAAAAATGACAAATTAGACAGAACTTCAAAAAACAAGATATGAATCAACAGTAGTTATTATATTTCATACTGTTGCCTTCAAAGTGGTTGATTGGCTTACCGGATATGGACATACAATACATACGTACGCAAGACAGCAAACGAAATTGCGCTGCTGGTTTCTATTGGTCTATTGAAAGGAGCAGTGAACGCTTCATAGAATTTTTTGACCAATTTTGCATGTTTTTGCTTCTTAAGGCAACAGCGCACTGTGCTCAGGGGCATGGTAAATGACAACTCTTTAATCTTCCCAGCTGTGCTCTGGGACATATTTTAATTGTTTGAGCAATGCCGCTTTGATTGATGGGATGTTCATTTTATTGTTGTGGAAAAGTTACGGTGGTTACTCTTACGGCTCGTGGAACTAATGACGTGTTTTCTTGCAGCGCAGCTTGCATCTCCTCTCTCATCTTAGTCTGCCTCCCTTTGTATCCTTCTCTTTGTTCTTTAGGATCTGGCACAATATGTGAACGAAGTGAAGAGAGATAATGAGACCCTTCGCGAAATTAAACAGTTTCAGCTCTCCATAGAGAACTTGGTATGTAATTAGCTTTCGTCCAGCTCCCCCTCCCCCTTTATTGGGGGAGACAGTCTAAGAGCTGTTGTTGAAGAAAAGATAAGTTTACCTTCAAGTTCCTGTTGGTAGAGTGCTTACCCCAGTTCCTCTGTCTGGCAGTGTTCAAGTGGCTCCCTGGTGGCCCTGTGGCTCGTCCTTATCCAGCGACTTCAGCTTGTGCCTCTCCCTGCCGTGCTCCGCCTCTTCCAGGGTCTGAATTTTGCGCATCGCAGCGCACTTTCGTCCCTTTCCTCAGCCCCAAAGCTACTCAGGGCTGATCGCTGTGCGCTAGCTCGGGGCGCATGTGCTTTCTGGGTGCCTCTGTATACCAGAGACGCCTCGAAGGCCAAGCCCGAGCCAGTGAGGGAGGTGTTCTCCCTGCTGAAGGAGCAGGCACAAGAGAGCTTTCAGATGTCGGCTGTGATGGAAGCTGTGAGCGCCAGGGCCGCGCCTAGATGAGCGCTGGGAAGTGCTGGTGCAGATGGCGGGGCTGGGAAAAGCCGCCTGGCCTGTTTGTCCTTTGAACTGGAGCTGAAGAGATCAGAGGTCACACGAAGTTCTTGGGGCTCAGAGACCCAGGGAGAAGTCTCCGCAGGCGACCTGGCCACCCTGACATGGCAGGGGCCACTGCCGGCCTTGCCTCTAGCTCCTCAGCACACACGCGTGGCTCTTGGGGACCCGACGTGTCACCTGCTGACACTCCTTCCTGGGTCTCCCAGCGCCTCTACTGTCTGTCCATATAATAGAATGTAGATCACACAGTTCACCCTCTCGCCTCAGTTTGTCAGGATGCTGGTGCTGTCGTGCCTCAGTAACATTGCTGAGAGATGCTGAAGACCCTTAGGGCCCTGGATTTAAACCATTTTCTTGTGCCAAGCACAAGGTCCTGAGTTCAATCCCAGTACCACAAAAAACAAAACATTTTCTTCAACTCAGCCAGCAAATAATTGCCATCATGTTTTATGTTAATCGTATTTTGTATTGTGGACATAGTCTACAGTCTGCAATGCCTGCCCTCCGTTCTATTCATCTCAGGGCCTAGCAGTGGTGGCGAACCTTTTAATGATACAAGTGGGCCACTGCAGCACGCAGGCCGAGGGTTCGCCGCCATAGGCCTGCAGCGTCGTTGCTGTTCTTTCCTGTGAGACTCCCTCCAGGCTCAACCCTTTTCCTAATCTCTCGCTATCCCTTTCTCTTTGAAATTCCATAGCATAGTCCATGGACAGCCACATAGCATTAAAAAATGGAACCAAAATGTACACATAATAAATTGGCTGAGTCTAATCGCAATGTTAGGTCCACTCACAGTGTCGTGCAGCCCTCGCTGCCACCCCCCTCCAGAACTCTCAATTTGCAAAGCAGGAAGTCCGCCCTGATTACCCAGAGCCCTGCTGCCCCTCCCTGCAGCCCTTGGCCGCCGTCTTCCATGGCCAGGCTCTGAGAGTCTGACCACGTTAGCAACTACACCTAAGTCGCGCAGCCTTTGTCCTTTCTGATTGATTTCATTCACTTAATGTCTTTAGGGTTTATTCACGTTGCAGCATATGACAAAAATTCCCTTTTGCTCTCCATAATTTCTTTTTAAGTCTGAATACTCCATCATGGTGTGCATAGCGCCCCTTGTTGGTTTATCTCTACATTTTTTTGTTTATGCTGTCACCCGTGAACACTTGGGCCACATCTTCCTGTCAGCTGTTGTGATATGTACAGGAGCGTCAGTCTCTAGTCCAGGGCCTGCTTTTACTTCTTCTGGTTACGTACCTGCAAGTGGAGATTCTTGCTATATGGAGATTTATGTTTTGGAGGAATTTCGTACCACTTCGCGAGCAGCTGCGTCACCTTATGCTCCCATTACAGGTCAATGAGGGGTCCATTTTCCGCATATTTTTGCTGACACATCTTAATTTTTGGTTATTATATAATTTTTAAAAATACACACACTAACAAATGTTAAGTAGAATCTCTTGTAGTTTTGCCTTGCATTTTCTAGTGATTAATGATATGGACATTTTTTCATTTGTTTATTGGTTATTTGAATATCTTTAGAGATACTTGTTCACATGCTTTGGCCATTTTTTTTGAAGGTTAATAATATATTTTTACTTTAATTTTTTAAATGTTTGGACAACTATAAAAGTAGGTAAATAGAGTATGGTGGCACATGCTGGTAATCCTAGCACTTGGGAGGCTGATACAGGAGGTTTTGTGAGTTCGAGACCAGCCTGGGCTACAAATTGAGCTCAAGGCCAGCCTGAACTATATTGCTAGATCCTGAGTCTAAAAGACAAAAAAAAAAAATTACAAAAAACAAAAAACCCCCAACAGGATTAGGTGTACTTTTTTATGCATGTAGTTCTTAGATAATAATTAAAATCGTAACACTTATAAATTAAATTAAAAATATAAAATCAATAAAATACAAATTTTCCACCTTTATTTAATATGATGGTGTTTGCTCAAATAGGAATGTTTTGTGCAAGCCAGGGCTTTGACCATTTTTAATACAGTTGTTCTCTTGAATTTGTAGTTCCTTTACCTTTTTGTTTCCTTTTTGAGACAGGATTTCAGTATGTAGTTCAGGCTGACCTTGAGCTCACTTTGTAGTCCAGGGTGGCCTTGAACTCACAGTGATCCTCGTGCCTCAGTGTCTTGGGGGATTACAGTTGTGCACCCCCACACCTGGCCTGAACTTGGGGTGGCCATGTGCCCTGCCTGCAGTTTCTTCTCATAAAGATGCTTTGCAAATGCTTCATTCTCTGGCTGCCTTTTACCTGGTTGGTAGTGTTCTTCAGGCATGAAAGTCTTTAATTTTGATGAAATCCAATATATCAATCTTTGTTGTTGCTTAGGCTTTTGGGTTATACCCAAGAAATCTTTGCTGAACTCTATGATAGATTTTCCATTTTCTTGTAAGACTTCAAAGGTTTTGATCTACTTTGAATAAATCAATATATAGTATAAAGGAAAAGTTCAACTTCATTCTATTCCATGTAGCTATCCAGTTTTCCCGGCACCCTTTGTTGAAGAGCCGTCCTTCCTTTCTTTCTTTCTTTCTTTCTTTCTTTCTTTCTTTCTTTCTTTCTTTCTTTCTTTCTTTCTTTCTTTCTTTCTGGGAAGGGTCTACAGAGTGTTCACGGTCTCACTACTAGATTGGACTTGTAGTGATCCGCTTGTTTATAGCCTCCCAAGAGCTGGGATTACAGGCTCACACCACCACGCCCAGGCTCAATTGCTGTCTCTGTACCCCGGGGGCGGGGCCAGCACGGCAGGCCTGGGGATCGAACCCCTGGCCCCTGCTCCTGCTTGCAGGTGCTTTAATCCACTGAGCTTTTTGACTGGCCCTCCTTTCCCCACTGAATGCTCTTGGTACCTTGTTGAAAATAATTTCAAGCATATATGTGAAGGGTTTTTCCGACCCTTTGATTGCAGTGGTCTGTATGTCTTTATGCCAAGGCCGCGCTATTGTAATTATTGTAGCTTTGGAGAAGTTTTGAAATTAGAAAGTATGAGATACTCCATCTTTTCTTTTTTCAAGATTATTTTGGCTTCAGAATCTTGTGAGTATGCATACCAATTCTGAGATGAGTTTTTTTATTTTTGCAAAAGGTCACTGGGATTTTGATAGAGAGAATTTATTACTGTACTCTTTTATATGAGTTAATTATGCCCTTTTTGACAATAGACTCTTTAGATGTTAGTGACAACAGCTTGTTTCTCTCTTAGCGAGTGCAGCAAGTACTATCTTTGAGGAAACAGATCATTACTTTTATTCAGTAAGCCAGAAATTTCCATTTTTTTGAGACCTGAACTCAAAGCCCCCCCACCCCCGACTCTGGCCCGGGTCAATCCCTGTCCCGTGTGCACCCTTGAACGGGGGCGCTTGTATCGCCTGCCCTGCAGGTGCCTGCTCCCCACAGGCAGGGCGCGCCCTGAGGGCGGGCCACACACGGTCCTGGTCTGTGGTGGCGCACACTTTCAGCGCCTAGAAGTCGTCTGTGAGTCATACTGTGTTAGTTATGTATCTCTTTGGGTATTTAACTTTCCTTTTGCGGTTATAAATAAAGTTAGCTAATGTCCTGGGTAAAGCCCTCGCTTACGGGGGCAGGAGGCTTTGACAGTGCAGCGCACAGTCCTGAGCTGCTGAGGGATGTGCTGAAACCGCGTGCCGATTCGTACTGTAAGAAGATGGTCGTCCTTGGGAGACATCTTCCTCGTGTTTCTGCTTCCATGTCACTATGAAAAACGCAGACATGCATTTATATTTCAGAATCAACCGGTTTTGCTCTTCGGACGACCTCAGGGCGATGGCGAAATTCGAATAACTACCCTGGACAAGCACACAAAGCAGGAAAGGTGAGAAGAGAAGCCAGATACGTACTTGCAAAATAAATAGTATCAGAGTTTTCAATAAGCCTTAAAACCATCTTTTCCAGGTTGACGTGACGGGATGGGGGAGGGCTAGAGGCCAGGCCAGGCCCTGGTTCCCACAGTTCTCTGCTGCAGATATGACAGATAGGTCCTCTTTCTACTGTGGTATGTGTGGCTTTTAGTAAGTTCTTCAGAATGAAATGATCAATATGGAAGATCAGCTAACTTCAAGAAGTGCACGTTAAGATGATAATGGAGATGGAGTAACCATAGGTAACGGCCACAGAAACAGAAGTGATTCTTTTGGTATTCAGTTTAAGTAAAAATAGAAATGCCATTAAAATATAATTGAGTACCATTCAGTGATTAACTTTGCTTGAGGGAAATTTGTAGGAGTCCTTGAAAATGACCAGGCTTGGCCTGGAGGCTTTCGGTAATCACCTGCTCTCCCTCTCTCTCTCCCTCTCTGTGTGTCCCTCTCTCCCTCTCTCCCTCTCCCCCTCTCCCTCTCCCCTTCTCTCTCTCTCCCCCTCTCCCTCTCTCCCTCTCTCCCTCT
>NW_004524660.1:3896572-3948442 GCF_000260255.1 Octodon degus
ACCTGTGTGGTTGCCACAGGCTTTAGGTCTCTGGACTCCTTGGAGAAGCCAGTGGGAGCCAGCAGGGGGCAGCAGGCGCTCTCGCTTGCCTTGGGCACCCTGGCTGCGTAGGCAGCTCTCTGGAGCCGTGTGCCTTTTAATCCACAGGCTTTAAAAGTGACAGAAGTATTAGAGGTCTGTGAATATATCCTTGTCATCACTGTGTGACAAATATGTGTGTCAAGGTCTGAGAGTTTATGAAAATATATTAATACTGGTATTGTGCGGTAGCTGTGAGGTTTGACTTCTACCAATTTCCATTGTTGTTAATAAGAAAGAAAAAGGAAAGGAGGACGTGAACCATCCCTCCCTTTGATTATGTGTTGCTCATGGACTCAGCTTAGGTGACAGGAGGTCCACTAAATCAGAGGGCAGCATAAAAAATGTGCAAGGACAGGTCTGCAAATGTGAGCTGGGCGTGCCTGCTCCGCACCTCACTGGCATCGTGACCAGGAGCAGACCAACCTGGATAAGCCTGGCTGGGCCCCTGAGGTGAGGAGAAGATGACGAGCCCTCCGGGCAGGCAGCAGGAGTCCCCCTCCGGAGAGGGCTGGCCCGCGCTTCCCAAGGCATTCTGACCTGGTGCTGGTAACTGAGTCCATGTTAGCTGTCATTTTGCTGAGATTTGGCTTTTAAATCAATGAGCAACTGCTCATGAAACAGCTCTGCAGTTTAACTTCATTTGTCCTTTCAGCCACTCTGCACTGTATGTCTCGTTTTTCAAATTGGGAATCCTAGGTGTGGGAGGCCGTGCGGTGGCAAGGGCGAGCGCCTGGGCGCACGCGGGCCTACGGGGCAGGTCCCTCATTGCTCTCAGTCTAGGACATGCCCATCGGCGGCGTTCAGGCAAGGCAGGAGTGTTTGGCCGGTGCACTTCCCTCTGATGGGCCTCTCTCTCTCACAGGCATATCTTCTTATTTGATCTGGCAGTGATTGTGTGTAAAAGGAGAGGTGATAACTATGAAATGAAGGAAATCATAGATCTCCAGCAGTACAAGATAGCCAACAACCCGACGACTGACAAGGAAAATAAGAAGGTGGCTTCTCGGACATTCATGAGGATGACTGACACGTAGCACTGAGTATTTGGGAAAGTTATGCTGATACGGCATGTGGATACCAAACTCTGTGGATGCTTAAGTTGGTCAAGTAAAATGGTCTATTTGCACAGGCCCTACGCATAACTTCTTGTGTACTTCGAATCATCTCTAGATTACTTATAATACCAAATACAGTATAATTCCTATCGAAACTATTATGTTGTATTCTTTAGGGACAGTGACAAGAGAAAGTTGGTGCACATTCAAAGCAGGTGCAATTTTTAAAAATAGTTTGCACTCGCGCTTGACTAAAGCTGGGGTCGTGGAACTCACGAACTCAGAGGCCTACCTGTCCCTGAGGGTGGGAGGTGGCTTGCTGGCCCTGGTGCTCGGGTGCAGAGATCGCTAGGTGCAGGCCCCTGTGAGCACAGCTGGCCGGTACCACCGCTGGTCAGGCGCCCCAGTGCCCTTACACCCGCACAGTGGAACGCACCTGTTAGAAGAAGCTGACCGCAGTAACAAGTTAGATGGTTCAGTCTGTATGTTGAGAATGTTGTGAGGGGCTTTCAGATGGGTACAGAGATGATTTAATGAATTTTGAAGCATGATATTTTTAATATGTGATGGCTATTAACTCAGAGGATGTTCATTTTAACAGTGGTCCTACGGCTTCTACCTCATCCACATCCAAGGACAAAATGGGCTGGAATTTTATTGCAAAACAAAAGATTTAAAGAAAAAATGGCTGGAACAGTTTGAAATGGCCTTGTGAGTATTTCTATTTTTAAAGGTTCTTTTCTTCTACTATTGAAATCATTTATGAATAATGAACGACCAGTGTACTCCAGTGCTTGCAGCGCTGGGAGGGGCGGCGCTGGCTGTTCCCTTGGTAACTCCTGTTCTCCTAGGCGCCGGCTTTCGGGGATTTCTTCCAAAGGAAGAGAGAGGGAGCTCTAAGCTTCTGTTTGACTTACTTCTCCTAGGAATATTTTAATTATTTAGTTTTCAGCAGCTCAAGAAAGTATGCATTATTCTAATGATAAACTTAATGGAATCACTGTCGTTATGTACCTTTAAATTAAATACACTCTCCACATACACCTACAAAGCTGGATGCATCTAGAAAGATTCTTTTTTTGTATTTTAAGCTCATTTATTGTTGAAATGCTCGCTAAATTGTGGTTGCACTCAGCGGATGCTTTAAGGGCTTGATTTCTTTCTGTGTTCTTTGCTTTATGAAAGCCAAAGCTTCAACAAAGAGGTGGGAAACAAAACAGACCTGTTTTCAAAAGAAATGGCATGCAGAGCTGTAATTACCCAAGAACATGTCACTCTAGGTGCTCCTGCTTAGTTTAGATGCGTACAAATTAAAAGGTGCAGAGAAACCCTTGTTGTAGAAGCATGTTGGTCATCCTGAAACTAGTTAGCAACGTGTGGAGTTGGGGAAAAATGCTTTTGTGCTTTATTTTGTTTCTGTTCTAGCATTATCTACCTTTTGTGGACAAATTCTACCAAGTTTTGTTTCTTGTTTTTGCTTTAAGAAATGCTCTTGCTACTTTAGCAAAAGGCGTGATTAAAATGTCTTACTGCAGTTCAGAAAAGAGAAAGGTTCTTGTAATGTTATCTAAAATTGTGAGGAGCAGGGTTACATAACTACGTGCTTTTAAGCATATAGTCGTTTCTGGGCTTCATCGTAATCTGGTCCATGAGCTCTCTGGGAATCTTAGTTTATTTGGGTTCTGTGAGCCTCTGTCTTGTCTAAAATATTTATATATTATTTTAAATTCCAAATAATATGCCCCAAGCGAGGTGCTAGCCACAGTCATATGATATCAACCAAGGAGTGGTAACTGTAGTTACTGCTAATATTGTATTTAGGATCCTAGTTTACTTATGAATACTTAAAAACCTGAAGAGTATCTTCTGATGTGCTCCTGTAGTCCTTCTAACGTAGTAGTGAAGCAAAAGAAGCCAGCAGTGCGGTGCACCGCTGCGGGGCCCAAGCTGCAGTGAAGCCCTTGCTTGGGGAAGAAGCGGTGAAGCTGGGGCGATGTGCCCAGCCCGTGGCCCATCCTGGGCTGGGTGAAACCGCCGTGTCCTTCTGGGGTGACACCAGGAGTTGGCCGGAGGGAACCGGAGTGAGGACGGTTGCAGGGCTGAGCGCACGCGGAGAAGCAGAGCTCAGCTCCAGCTTTTGTTCTCAGGGAAGGCGCCAGACCAGCGTTTTCCGCTGCACCTGCCTGGCGGTGCTATCTTGTGGTGACTGAAGGAGTTTCTGCAGAGGACTGAAGCTAAATGTTTTGTCCTAGAGCAGGCTTGGACTGTGTTAGAAAATAATCATGAACTATTATGTTGCGTTGTGGTAAATGCAGTAGTGAATCATTAATAGAAGAAACTTGATAAAATAATGCATGTATCTCTTTCATGTAAAAGAATCGAGGCAGGGCGGAGTGTGGCTGGGTCTGGTGCCTCCTTGGGGGTCGTCGGGACTCGAGCTCCTGTCCTCTCGTTCTGCCCTCATCAACATTTAGCTCTGTCCTCAGGGCTGGTCATGCTGTAGTCTTCAGATGGGTGCTGGAGCTCTAGCTGTAAAATCGACACTGGGGGGTGGAAGGTGGCCCCTTACGTTTAAGGTCCCTTTGATAGCAGTTAGTTCTGTTACTTACCAGGACGCACTCTTGTGGTGACATCTGCTGGGGAGACAGGGAGTTAAAATCTTTCTTCCAGGTCGGAGTGTGCCTGGTGCAGGACCAGCTGTCTCTTACTTACCCTAGAGGAAGGGAGAGGACAGTTGCAAGCAGCTGCCGCCGCCTCGTGGACACACGCACGCAGCGGTGGTATATGGGTGTGGTACGTGCACAGGAAGAGGACAGCGGCATGAGCAGGGAGCCTGGAATCCTTCATCTTTGATTATTTTCTAGGCATCTCAGCAACATAGTAAGCATCAGCGACTGTGGTTCTATGCCTTAGCTTTCTGTGGGCTGTCCATGTGTGCCCATTTTCTATTGCATTTGTTTGGACGTGTCGTCTTCAGCAAAACAAGTTGGAAGTCCTATCGGGCAGATCTGAGGTTGAGAGCTCCTATAGGCAGGAGTCATGCCATGTGAGCTACAAGAAAATCAGTATTTTATTCAGTTATCAGCATGTTGTATTACTCTCTTATTTCTCCACTTTTGTGAAGCTGTTTGTTCATTTGTTTTGCAGGGAGCCCTTAGAAACTTCCTGGCCTCTAAGGTAGCTCTTGTATGTGGTGTTCTCAGGAATATAGAAAAATCCCAGTAAGTTCTGATGCTAAGATTTTTGCCTAACATTATGCTCCACTCATAGTTTTTAAAGTTCTGGTATTTTTAGAAGTCATGGAAAATAAAAGAAGATGAAGAAATCCAGGAGGAACAGCAAGCCGCCCGCTACCGGTATCCTACGCGCTTCTGGGTCCCAGAAGCCTCTGTGGAGCTAGAAAAGTGCTTTTTAAGGAAAAGGAAAGTGGTTTTTAAGGAAAGGGACACACTGGGGAGGGTGATCAGGGAGTCGTTATTTTTTTAAGACTTATGAAATGTTTCTTAGTTCCTTTTACAGAAGAGATTCCATTTATAGGATGACTGGATCACTTTTATTTAAAAATCATTTCAGATCACCCTTAAAGCTCTGGGAATACTGCTCTTAATTTAGAACATTAAAAAATGGCCATAGAAAAGCATGAATACCGGTAAGCGATAAGGATCCTGTGGACATAGGTCCTCGCTGCAGGGGTGACCTAGATCTCAGCCTCTGTCTCTTCCCAGGCACACTGCTCCTCGCTCAGCGGCCGCGCTCTTAACCTTTGGCCGTGCCCACTTTCAGCATTTAAAATATGCAGCGAACCACATTAGAACTTGGCAACCACTGGAGGGCAGGCTGAGCAGGGAGAGAAGCTGCATGACCCACTTGGACAGGGCAGAAGGGAGGCAATTTTTCTTTTTTCTGTGAACAGAGGTATGAGGACTGATGGCTCTTGAGTTTCCTGGAACAGCTATGGAGCCAATGATGGTGAAGAGCTGTAGTTCTTGGGACCTTGTTCTAAAGAACATCCGGCTAAGTCTTTAGGGCCCTGATCAGGATGTGTTGCTTTTATTTGTTCCACTAGGGCGTTTTGTTGTCAGCGGTCTCCCGTAATTCCAACCAGTCATCTGTGAACTAACACAGCAAGTGGGCAAATGTTTTCATTGGGTTAAGTTGGTTTTCAAAAGCATGGAGGAAAATGTGAATGTAAATGCCGGTGTCAGCGTTTCAAATTTTGTTAGGAGGCGATGGATAGGTTTCCCTCCAATCCCTTATGTACATTATGTTTTTATGAATTTTCTAATTGTATTTAAATTAACAAACTATCGTGTCTTTTATATCTCAAGGAAACTGCTCATCGTAGGTGCATCTTAGCAGATTTGGACAAAGTCCGCAGTACAGGATTTGCAATATTGTCTAGGATCTCAGTGGCTCAGGGTTTCCTTTGACCTTGAGGTTGCTGAAGTGAGTGGCTGGCCCCAGATCTTGGGGTCTAAAGTGAAGCCAGCATTTCCTGAGGCTGCTGTTTGTCTTTGATTCATGGTAGGACGCGGCAGTCAGGCGGTTTGCTTACATGTCCCATGAATAGGTCAAAGTGGGGTAGAATGTGTGTCATGGTTTATGTACAGGTGTCCCCCCAAAGCCTCATGCAGTCTTGGGGCGGCTTCTGGAGTTTGATTGATTACTGTGGGTGTGGATGCTGCACCTGCCCTGGGGCAGGTAACTTGCATTACGGTGTAAGGAGGGAAGAGAAGCCAGCTGCTTGAGCTGCTGCTACTTCTCCCCTGTCGCTCTTGCTCTTTGCTGCCACCATGGAAGGCTGCCCTCTGCGGTGTGCCGCTCTGCCCTGGAGCCTGCTGAGTATGGACTGAAACCTCCAGTAACTGTGGGCAAAATGAACCTTTCCTTCCTTCATTTTGGGTGTTGGGTATTTGTCCCAGCAACGAGAGAAGAATAGCTAAGACAATATGAAAATATAAGGGGAATAATGAAGAGAGTCTTAAAAAAAAAAAGTTGTAAAGAAAAAGAAAGATAAATTGTGGGGAAAAGGAGCCAGTGAGCGCAGAGGGAGGGCACTGCTGCGCTCCAGACCCGCCTCAGCAGTGCTTCCAGAAGGGGAATGAACCGGTCCTGTTCCTGGGCTGCTTCTGGCCAGCCGGGCCCAATTCCTGAAGTTCTGACCACTCACATTTACTCCTCCGAGTGAGGAAAACCTCTTTGAAGATGAATCGTTGCTGCCGCCGCCTAAGATATCCTGACTGTGTGTTGTAAGCCAGGTACAGGGCTATGGGGGTTACCAGGGACATGGGCAGGGGAATCGTCCTGTGTGCTGCTGTGTCAGCCCAGGTTATGCACTTGATGAACACCAGGACCGACTGTCCTGGGGAGGAGAGGGAAGGAGCTGCGGCGCAGTGGCAGGAGGTGCTCTGGGCCCAGGCCTCGCGGTCCCGCGGCCCTTTGGAGGGGTGACTTCTGATCTTTCCTTTTCCCAGGGTGGGCCTGGAGCTGGAGTACAGCTGTAATCCTCACAAATTACATTTAATCTGAAGTACAGTGTTGCCTTCCGTGTTATTCTCCGACTCTTTCCAGAAGGAATTGGAAGTCACAATAGAGAGCACACATGCCACAGAATTAAAAAGAAAAATTTAAATAATCAGAGGTCAAATAAAACAGTCTTTCCATACATTTCTTTCAAACTCAGGCTCCACCAAGGAAGAACATTATCTTGAAATGTGTTCTAGTGCAAGGCCCTCTGGTACCGAAATAAAAGACAGTTATTTTCTGTGTCTTGTATTATAAAAGCAATAAGCATTTCTAGTCACATTTTAAACATAAAATTATATTTTAACATGATTTATTTTAATCTAAAGACATTGTTAAGATACTGAGAGAGATATAATTACCAGAGAAAGTTTTATTTGTTCTGCAAATGTTTACTGAGCACCTCCTTGTTGTTAGAGTCTGTTGAAACCTCTGTATAGCAGTGAGTGAGTTTCGGCAACTAAATAGAAACCTGATTTCTACATATATTAGTGCTCAGTTAATTCATAGTGAATTCAAGCTCAAGACTGAACTCTTGATCTTTCTACCCAAATTAATACCTTCCTCCAGCCCCATGCACTCAACGCCAGGAGCCACACCGCCCTTTCCTAGCCTGACCCTTCTTTTTCTCCAGTCCCTGCGGGTTCCCGGCCGGCCGCTGGCTGCTGGTCAGGCCTCCCACTCACTCTCCTGTAGCTAGCTTCTTCCTCCTGCCCCTCCCACAGCCCATTGTCCCTTGAGCGCCCAGGACAGCAGGTCCTGTTCTGTCTGCTTTCCACCCTTCACCAGCTGTATATTGGACTCCCCAAGTATTAGAGTTCCCGAGGTCCAGGCCTCGCCTGTTTTATCTTTCTCCGTGCATCTTTTCCTCCAGTTCCGGTCCTCAGAATGCAAGAGCTTCCCACGTTCACAGGTGAGCTTTCTGCCTGGCGTGGCCTTTCATCCTGCTCATTAGATGATAGTTCTGGATTCTGCGGGCGTTGGCCTCACATGTACCTGGGAGAGAGCCGCGCGCTCTGCTGAGTCTCACCTCCAGGATTCTCTCATTTTAATACATTCCCAGAAGCATTCATTTGTTTTGTAATTTACAAAGTTAGTGTCAGATCAGTTCTTCCTTATAATAGCCTTCAACTATGAAGTGGCAGTTTTTTGGAGGCATTTTAGTAGAGACCTAACCTGATGCTCGGGTAAGATTATGGGAATAAGCTGGATAGATAATTTTTGTATTAGCTTTTAAGGCACATTGATTTCATCCTCATGTGTGCTAAAACGTGCAGAAGTCATATATAATTCATGCTGCTTGGGGCCTGCTGCGTGCTCCCAGGGGATTTAGACAGAGGTTGGCTGCAGTCTTACGCAGGCGTCTTGGCTCTCGTCGTCCACCCACTTCTCGTTTTCTCTCTGTTTACATTTCTGATTCCTTCTGGCTTTCTTGTTTTTTTTTTTTTTTTTTTGGTCAGGCTGTTTTTGTCACCTGTCAGCCTCAGAAGAAAGGCCCTGCTCCTCCTCCACTGCTCACTAGAAATCCAGCTGCCTAGCGTTTGTGGTGCTGATGAGTACTGTGGGGAGGCCCGCGGTCTGCGCCCGCCCCTGTTCTCTTTCTTCGTCTCCTGACGCCGTCAGCAGCACCATGGCGTCACCAGTACACGCTGCTCCCTGCAGTGGGTCCGTCGCCCTGAATCAATGAACTGTCCTCTGGCCAACCACTAGCCAGGCCAGACCAGCCTGTCTTTCTCCTCCTGGGATGTAGAGGACTAATGCTGTGCCCTGTGACAAGGCGTGATTGAAAGACACAGTGAATGGATACATTTTAAAAATTGTCATGGTCATAAATGATACAATACCAAGAATGATGGGATACAGGTATTCTAAGTGAAGAGGGGTGTCTGGAGAGAGAGTACTGGCGCTGTGTCTTTTACTATAATCATTTTTCTAGTCTAAGCATTAACTGCTTTCTGAGCACCCCTGGCTGAGCAAGCATTTGCAGCAGTTGGTGTCCGATAACACCTTGCAGCCTGTCTGCACCTTAATCACAAGGTCTGGCACCTTGAGATCACTGCCTCTTTCTCGAAGTCGAAATAACGATGACAGGTAAAGGTTTTTAATCAGTTCAGCAAATCGAGGCAGTCATAAACAGCGTCACCGAGGCCGCAGGAGAGGCTGTAGGACAGCCTTGGGCTGTGGCGGCGACGGTGGGGCAAGTGTCTGAAGCAGACGGAGAGCGGTCAGTAGTCATGTGCGTCTCACTTCACTGCAGTTTTTGTTGCTACACCTCAGTCCCAAGGAAGTTCTCTGGGAGTTTCTCAAGATAAGGTGGTCTTCGTCATTGGATGACGGAAGACCCGTGTTTATGATACCGAAGATATGCTTGCAGGTTTGGCATTCCGTTGGGAAAGTGTAATAGGCCGGTGCTTCTGCACTTTGGCTCAGACGGCGTCATCTCCGCTTTCAATGTGAAGCTAAGTCTGGGACCTCAGAGCATGCTGGGTAGCAGCTGATGCTGGCGCCCCGTCTCCTTACCTCGATTTTCTTCCCTTCCTCTGCTTTCTCCTCTTCTGCAGAAAGTCTGGCCTGTGTGGATCTTCTCAGATGTTTACATAAGTCTCTATCGAGGCAGTAAATTTGGTCTGTTAGAGCAGGGGCCTGTATCCTTTTATACAGGTCCAGAGAGTAAATCCTTATGCTTGGGGGCCGTGTGGTTGGCTTAGAACTGCTCGATTCTGTCCATGTTGAGTGCTAATGGCAGCCACAGGTAGCACATGGATGGACAAGTGCGGTGCATCCCAGTGAAACAGTTGCATGCCATATTTGGCTCAGGGGCTGTAGTGACCCTTGTCCTAGAGCCCAAACGAGATGGTTTGGGTTCAGGGAATATTGTGCATATGGGTTACCAGTCAGTGGTCTCAGCTATAATGGGACCACAATGTGGCCTTATATAGGAGCGTGATTATTTAATAGGGGTGATCCTGGGTAGGCCGTCCTGAGACTATAGCTCTCAAATGCTCCCTACCATACCACAATCAAAGTAACCCCCGAACAGACGATCTGTATGTGGCACTGCTTTTTACTGTCCAAATGAATATCAAAAATGCCTGCTCAAAGAGCCGAGTGTGCCCACTTAGGTGTCTGGTTCCATCGAGTCATGTTAGTGCTTTATTGGAAAGGACAGTGGAGCCACGGAATCCAGGTCATGGCAGCTCCACAGGAGCTGTTCTGTTCAGTAGTCGCTAGCATTAAGCAGCAGTGCTCTTTATCAGCCGCTGCCTTTTGTGCTCCGGACCTGTTTTCTTCCAGCAGTGGCTTCCTTTGTGCCTGTCCTTCAGTCTGCAGAATCTTCGTGGGTAGCACGTGGAGGAAATCTAAAAGGTGTGCAGGAAGCCTGGTGGTGCCCAGGGCTGGCCAGAGAGTGCAGGCTTGTCCGTGGGGTGACGTTGGCACCTTGGCGCCGTATCCTCTGGCCTCTGCTGGGCATCCAGAGCCTGTTGGGTTGTTTGGGAACTAGGAGCCTTCCTGTCCCCAAGCCATCTCCATATTCGTCCATGCATAGGAATATGGATGTGATTTTAAGAAATTGTTTTATCCAAAAACCAGAGTCCATGACCAATTTTTGCACAAAGAGTTCGTGTACAGCGAGCGTGGTGTCTGCTGGCAGATTGCTTCCCCTGGGCTGTGTGGGCCTGCTGGAGCTGTGCTGTTCATATTAATCTCCCCAGGTGAAACCAGTGCACCTCTCCCTGGATCTAATGTGTTGTCTGTAACCTTTCAGAATTGGCAGTTAAGTCATATAGGGAGCTGTACTGGCAGTCATGAAAAGAAGCTGGACACAGGACAGTGCCCAAAGAAATGGCGGCTGTCGTAAAGGGGAGCCGCTGAGTAGCCTCCCTGATCCAGGAACACAGGGAAGCATTTCATGCACGGCGAAGCGTTCGCAAATACTAAATGATGTTCTTGTTCTGGTTTTGCCTTGTGGGATCAGCCACCCTCCTTTTTCTCTGGTTGTACGTGATGCTTAGTTGACATTTTTGTGGCATTTGTCAACATGCTAGGAGGACAAAGTCACAGGCACGGGGATGAACCAAGGGTAGATACTCAAACACCCAGTGACAAATAAACCTTCCTCTGGATAGAGCTGAATGCAGACTAAGTCATAAGCTGAATTAGTGTTGGTCTCCCCATGCCCTGAGACAGAGCCTTTGATCTGATGGGATTCTTTCCTTCTTTCTAGATGAACAAGAACAGCATAGCCAGGGAGTTGAACCTGGCAGTGTGGTCACTGTGCTGTCCCCAGCTGGGCTGGCTGGTGCAGAGATTAAGACAGAATAAGTTTGGCTTGGAGTCGTGTGTTGTGCTGAGCCAACAAGCTGTTGTTGGGCTGAGAAAAATGACATCGTCTTCACTACCCTGAATTCCATGGAATTAAGCATTAGCGTGGAAGCCTAAGCACAGTAGTTCATTTCAGAGGTTTTACTTTTAGGATGTTTCTTGGTGAGAAATTACTAGACCATAGGAATTAACAGTTGGAGCAAAAGAACACAAAAGAAAACTGCCTGTGGCAAATGCAGTGGAAGCAGGAGAAACTCCTTCCTCTTCGTCATGGGGCAGTGGGCAAGGGCAGTCTGGAGAAGCAAGAGTCATGTTTGAAACAAGTTTTGAATAGGAGTATTGTAGGCCTGTGTTCGCGCATTTGTTTATGTATTTACTGAGCATCTTATGTGCACTCAGGAAATCTAGAATTAGGGATATCAGTCATGCGTTCTTTTCTTTTGCAGAGTTCACTTGTATGTAACAAGGCGTATTTGTTATTTTCATGTAGCGCTATTATGCTAAGGCAAAGCAGGGATGAACTGCAAGCTTTGCGGAAGGGTTTATGCCCGTGTTATCTTGATTTGAGGAGAATGGTGTCGGAAATTTCAACACAGCAAAGTGCTGTGCATGTGATGCTTGTAGATAGATGTTCAGAGTTCTGGGCGCCCTGGGAATGTGAGGAAGGGGCTCAGGCTGAAGACACTATCTTGTAGAAACGCTTGTTTGCCACTTGTATTTCTTTCCAAGTACAGTCGGTGCTTGAATGCCTCAAGTGATGAAGAGCTCACTGCCTTTGGAATCATTTGCTGCACTCCCCGGCTGGCCCTCGCTGTGGCCGTGAGCAGCGAGGCCTGTTCAAGCACACTTTCGTAATGTCACTTCTTGGCCCAAGTAGAGTATGTCTAACTCTTTTTCCTTATGGAAACCTTTTAGAGACTTGAAAACAGTTATTTCTCCAAGATTGTATTTAAAATGTATTTTCTCTTGAAATAAAAAGAAGCTTAATTTGGGAAGATTCTTCCCTTAGCTAGCTTAATTAATTAGGATCAAGTAAATTATGGATAAATCAGATGTTTAATTTTGGTTCAATATTATAGGTGGGGTTCAATGAAAGCTAGATGTTGTTGCCCCCAAACATTAAGACTGGATTTTTTTAGTTGTTTGGAAATATATTTGGGGCTTTTTGATAAATTATGTGTAATATTTTTATATCTTGATTCTGAATGTGTTAAGACTTCAGATTTTAATAACTTTTTACTATTACATAATATTTTCAGTTTCCAAAGCATTTTTAGATAATACCTTATTTGATACTTAACAAGTGTCCTATAAGGAATCTGCCAGTGTATTATCCTCTAAAAAATCAGAAAATAGAGATGGGATTAAGGGGGGCGAGAGAGAGAGAGAGAGAGAGAGAGAGAGAGAGAGAGAGAGAGAGAGAGAGAGAGTTTTCCAGTTAACAAGTATTAGAGTCTAAGTGTGAATTTCAAGCTAGGGCTTTTTCCTACACAGCATGTGATTTCATTTTTAGAAACAAAAATGCAGCTGCTCCTCAGAGATGAAAGTTTCAGTTAGTTTTACAATCAAGAGGTGTCCACGTGTGTATATGCACACACTGTGACTTAGAATTTAAATTCTCCTATAAGGTGACGTTGCTGGATAAGAATTTTATATACTTACAAAATCATATGAGTAACTGCATTTTATCATCAAAGGTTTAGACTGGGAATTTTAGCTTCAAAGAATTTTCTTAGAGCAAAATAAATCAAATTTTAATTTGTAAATATATATATATATATATATATATATATATATATATTAGCTTTTGATCACTGAGTCTTCCTGTAAGATTTGGGTGGATAATAATAATATGGATCATGAAGAGTCTTTATTTTATTTGGTTTTTAGTTGTTCCACCTGTTCAGATAACGAGATAGCAGTCTTAATTTTTTTCTTTTTTAGAAGTTAAAAATTGGAGGAGGAAAAGCTTCAGAGTCTGAAACTAGACCTTGGCCACTAATTGGGGTGGATTAAGATGGTCTCAAATGTATGTGTCCAGGTTCTTGCGAACGGCAAGGAAAGAGAGGCCACGTGTACATCCCGGAATATGTAGTAAGTGCCAAGATTGCTGAAGGTGGCCCGGAAGGCAGCGGCGGGAGCCTGGGAAGGGGCCGAGGCCGTGCAGGGCCACAAGGACTCGGCGTTTTCAGGTTTAAGGACCTCTGCCTTTTTGCTGCCTCCTAGTGAATTCCTCATGGCCAGTGCTCTGCCGCCTGGGGCACAGCAATCTTTTAGGCTTTTATCATTTTATTCTGAAGCTCTTTTAAGAAATAGAAGTGTCTAACCTCACGGCGGTGCGTGGCACTAAAGGTAAGGAACGACCGACTCGTTCAGCTCCCGTGTGCTCGCGTGCTGCTTAGGTAGCGCTGTGTTTCCTAGCACATCGTTGGAACTACACGCTGGGCGATTGTGTGCATCCTCCTCTTCCTGTGTGATGAAGCTGGGCATAAGCACTGCAGAGCTTGGGCTGGGGAGGGCCAGGCTTGGAGTGGTGTCTGAGATATCTGTGGCTTATTAAACCATAAACTCTCTTCTGAGCATCCTTGTCTAAGAAAATAATGTTTGGGAATTGCGCTTACCCATCTCAGGGTGCCTGGAGTGAGGCCGGCGCGTCTCGTTGTCAGTCCTGGCCACACCGTGCATCTGTCTGCACTGTTACCATGCAGAGCAGCCAGAACTTTTAATAAATGAAGGCAATTTTAAAGTCATAGATGTCCTAAATGAATGGACTTTCCAAATAAAAATTTTCACTAAAATAAAATTTGTTTTATAAAGAAATAAATAAAAATACTTTTTTATTTATTATTTTTTCTATTTTTCTCCCATCAGTCCTGTGCAAGAATTAACATTTCCTAGCATTAACATTTTCATCGAAGCACAGTCCTTCCCAGGATTTGTACTGGGGCCGTTTGCCTACCGTACAGGTAAGCGCGTTCAGGACCAGGAGCGTGAGGAGCCTGCCAGAGCTGCAGTTTCTCCGGATGTGGGCTGTCCCCTCGAGCGCATGCACATCCCCAGGCTTTTTTCCAAAGGCTTCCTCACCCAAATGAAGGGATAAATTTATCTTGTTTAGTGTAGGCATTTTATCTCTTAACCTCCAACTGCAGACTTCCTATGTTACTCTGTGTCTTGTCCCTTTATAGTAAGAATATCCAATAGGACATTTCTCACATCTGCTACTGTTTGCCAAATTTGCGTTGTGTAGTTCTTGATTAGTGACTCACTGGCCAGAGTGAGCTGGGGGTCTGTTCTCTGATAGTGCATTAATAATATATAAGCATGAAAGCTTCTTCCCAGAGAATATTTGAGCTTTGACATATCGAACACCAGCATTTTATATTAAAGCTGTGCTGTCGGGGCATTTAAAAAACCAGAGAGCTTGGAGAGAGTGTTTCATACATAACAAAATAGACCTGGGTTCACATGTCGCTTACTCTGACGATAGTGTGCCTGATCCGTTTAATGGTGTTAGGGGTTTGAATTGAGTTTCCCAATTATCATGACCTGGACGTCTTTTAGACCAAGAAATAAATTGTTCTGTAGAGTTTTGATTTATTAGAAGAAACAATATAGCAACCTAGTGGATTTTCTCTGCATCACGAAGGCTAGGAATAAAGAACTGAATCCTATTCTGAATCCTTTCAGTTAGGAGGCTATCAAGGTTAAAGCAGTGTTTGGTGACCGTTTGGACCCTGTGGTTGGGCTCTGGGCTTCCCGGGTTGCTTCTTATACCCCAGTCACCTGCGCCTGGCCAGTGAGCTTGCTTCTGCTTGTGGTGCTAGGCTTGTGCAGGTTGGGAAGTCACCTGGATGAAGGCTTTTCCTCAGTGTAAGTGGCTGGGGACACTGTGTGTCTTGCACACAGTTACACACACTTCTGTGTAATACACCTATACGTGCGGCTCTCACAGAGGGTCTCTTCAAGGCAGTATAGCAGAGAGTCCTGGAGGTCAGGGATAATCCCCGCTTTTGCCTCAGGCATTTTATGGATTGATCAATGTACAGATTATTTTTCTTTAAATGCTTATATACTAGATAATCTCCGAATTGGTAGATAGTGAGACACAGTTCTGTACCAGTTATTCTCCGTCTGCAGAATAACTGGTACAGAACTAGAGGAAGGACCAACTGGAGGGGCCCAGCGGAGTCCCAGACCCTTTCATTTCTGGTAAGTAGCCTTCCTCCTAGGAGATCCTGTATTGGCACGGACTTTAAACTGGGATGGCCGTCCTCTTCCTCCGATATCTGTGTCATGAAGAACTGTCAGTCCCTGGGGCCCATGCCTGTGGGGTGGCGGAGTGAAAACTGGCACCCACAGTTAGCAGGGGACTGTACCCCCGTGAGGGTGACGTCAGCGTGCTGTGTGCTGTTGATCACAGGCTTGCTTTGAGGCAGTCACTCGTGACCTCTGAATACTTTGATCCCAGCTTGAAGCTTGATGACAGGTTACAGTGAAATCCAAAGTGAATTGGAACTTCAATTGCATTTCTTATGTGTTTAGTTGTTTAATGTGTTGGACAATCCAACTTGCCCATTTCATATTTAGTTATACTGAGACTCTCCTTCAGCTGAGTTTGAGGAGACTGAAAGGGTGTTGATGCTTTAGCAGAATACTTGGTTTTATAAAATTTCAGCATAAGAGACTGAGTGTTTTGGTATTAGGTTCGTATTGACTCCATATTGACACATCTAAATGCAAAACTGACGAAGGCTAAATCACAAGGGCTTATGTTTAATTTTTAAAATATGGCTAACTGGTCATTTTGAGTATACTGGGTAGGTTGGCAATCTGAAGATAAGACTGGTTTGGAAAATAGTCAAATATTAATTTTAAATGTTCGTTAGTAGACTGTTTGCACTTGGTTTTAAAATTCATTTGGAAAGTGAGAATGCACACTTATCTAAAATTGCCAAGAAGCAGATCTCATAGAGGTGTTCATAGGTTAAATACTTAATGATTAATTTATATGTAAGTAGTATTTTTTTTAATTCAGAGAAAACATCAAGCAGCTGAGGATAATGTTAATGATGAATAGTGATGAAGGTTTAAAGATTCCATGATTTAATTGTGGCGATCCTATCTGTTATCTTAAAAACAGAATAGGAAAACAATAGAAGACCCTTAACAGAGTCCAGAGGGTGTTGACCCAGGAGAGAAAAGGTGAAGCCCCAAGCCCTCGTCCCGGTTTGGTCACAGGTCCCTGGTTAGTAGTCCTTTGGGGATGGTTAAGGTAAAGCTGATGCTGTCCTTGAAACTGTGTGTCCATTCTGTAAACCATCAGGGAAATTCCATAAGCAGAACTTACTTCAAAATGTAAGGAACTACAGCAAGGATAAAAATAATAATCACACTGTTTCATTAGTTTACAACTGAAGATACTGCTGACATTTGGAATCTTGATAAAGGAAGGGAGTCTTTGCTGACTCGTAGGCTACAACGTCTTGCAACTCCAGAGAAATTAACTGAGCTCTTGATCAGAAGGTGCAGTGTGTGTGATCCAGGAGCTTGGCTCCTGGGTTTAGCGAGGACGGCTTTTTGATGGTAAAGGCATGGGAAGCCAGAGCATTAATATGTAGAGGGTTGTTGGATTAGTTTAATCAATGCCGTTTTCAAAGTCGGGTCGGAGACTACTTGGGAAGCTGCAGCGAGCCTGCTGGCCCAAGAAGAGCCTGGCCGTTCTGCGGGGGTGCTTGCCGTTACTTCGGGAGGATCAGACCTGAGGACAGCTTCGTACAGCTCTGCTCTGGAGTGGTTTGTTTGCCGTGTGTGGGCTGCTGCTTTCTTTTCTTTTCCTCTTCTCTTGATTGATTTGTCTGTTTGTGTCCTCTTCTAGTACTTTTCCCATCTGAACCAAAAACACTTTGCAAATATCAAAAGCTCCAATTGTGAAAAGATCATTGATTTTTTTTTCACAGCCCTGAACGTAGGCTGTCACACATCATTTATTTCTGAGATAGGAAGATTGATAGTGTAGTATTAAATTCTTTCTTAAATATATATATATATATATATATATATATTTTTTTTTTTTTTTTTTTTTTTTTTTTTTTTTTGCTGTGGCGGTGACCTAAATTCAAAACAGTTTTGTATTTGTCTTCATTTACTAGAATTGCTGTTTACAAATACATGCTTTCTAGGATAGCATGGTTACCATGTTGCTATCTGAAATAGTAATAGCATGTCAATAAAAGTTTGTTGGGTTAAAACTTGCTCTGTGATGGCCACATGGTTTTCCGGGATACTCAAATAGGCTGCTGACTCGCTATTGAAGTTGACCTGGCCTTGTCCAGCTCTCTAACACTTGTTCAGAAATCAGTAGCGCTTGAGAGTCTTGGGGCCCCACTGAGGCACCTCAGCCTCCTTTCCTCTGTGTTGCTCTCTCCCTTTACCATTTGTCATCTTTAAGGAAAGCTCGGCTTGGAATCGCAATCTGTGGGTTCAGAGGACCGTCCGTGAGGATAAGGTCAAATCCATAAGAACACCAGTCAGTTTGGCTGTTGCTTGCTCGTTTTCTGTTTTTTTGAGACAGGGTCTTGCTCTGTAGTCCAGGCCAGCCTTGAACTCATTATGTAGCGCCAGGCTGGCCTCAAACTTGCGGCAGTCCTCCTGCCTCAGCCTCCTGGTTGTGAGATTTCAGGCATGCGCCACCATGCCAGGCTGACCCAACTGATGTGGAAATGCTCATGAGGAGGAAAATTCTGGGCACGTCTTTGTCATTTCTCTACATGTTCTGATGCCTCCCACTAACTGTCTTCCTGCTGCCTCTTGTGAATGGGGGGATGCACTTCTGATCCTCATCCCAGGGATGGGCCGGATGACGGTGACCAGAAGCCAGGACTCCTAGAAATGCTCTTTATTAAGATCAAGGTTGTAGACTACAAAAATCGAAAGCATTAGATTTGGAATTCACCAGGCAAAATTTGAACCATGAGACTTAGCTTTTTCCAGTCAAGTAACCCTGGAAAATTATTTTAGCTCTCTGAGCCTGAATTCTGTAATCTACAAATAAGGATGGTGCTCACTTCGCGGAGTCATTGTGAAATCGAATGAGAAAATGCATGTAGGGCAGCTGCCATTTGTCCTCTAGGCATCCAGGCGCTTTGCTGAGGCTCATAATCTTAGGGCGTCCTCCCAGATCAGGTCAGGCCCAGGGTGCTGCCGGGGAGTGTGTGCAGAGGCTGGGGGTCTGCTTGCTTATTTCCCATAGTTTCTAAGGCCCGAGGCCATCAGCCAGCCTCTTAGGAATGAAAAGAAATCAGATCAAGTTAACTAGTCCATACCCGATAGGATATTAATGAAAGCAAATTTTCCTATTCTCACATGCCATTCAACACAGAAAAGTTCAACTTTGATCCCCAAAATGTGTGTCTCCCCCATAAATGCCTTTGTATTCAGTCATATTCCATTCATTCATTCATTCATTCATTCATTCAGATACAGGGTCTTGCTATGCAGCTCAAACTCATAGTGGTCCTCTTGTCTCAGCCTCCCCAGCACTGGGATTAGACATGCGCCACCACACCCAGTTTGGGGCCAGGACGGCGTGCAGTACTGGGGACTGAGCCTGGGTCCTTGTGCTTGCCTGGCAGGCATGCCACCAAGCTATCTCCCCGGCCCAAGCGCCTTTTTGCTTTACTGTAACAAGATTCCTGAGACTGAGTAGTTCTTAAAGACAGAGATTCATTAACTCAGAGATGTGGAACAGAAGAGCATGCTGCTGAGCTCTGGTAGGAGCTGTGACCAGTGGTGTCACAGTGCAGGCAGGGTTGTCTGGTAAGATAGGAAGCTAGAGCGCGCCCGAGGAGACACCAGTTTCCCTTATAACACATGTGGCTTTTGTGGACTGGATACTTTCCTTGAGAAAAGTAGTTTCATTCCTACAGACTTTATCGCCTCCCAGCAGATCCCAGATCTTACAAGTCTTGTTACCTGGGCGGTTACCTTGCAGTGCTGCCCTGGGGTCAGTCTTGCAGCATTGACCCTCAGGGCAGCACGTTGTGTCCCAACCACGTTACCCAGAAACTCGCTAGCAGACTCGAACTGTGTTTCCTTTGAATCGATTGGGCTCTGACACTGCCTACGTGGAGTTTGACTCTGATCCCATAAGCGAAGGGTTCTGTCCAAGACCTCTCTTACTGTTGACATCATTTGCAAGTAATAAGTTGTCGCTTATGCCTCTGACCAGCTGCTGAAAAAATCAAGATTTCATGCCCTCCCCCCACTTGACTTCACCTAGTCTGCTAGATTGACTCACGAGACTCGAGGAAGTGCTTCCTATACTGATGTGTTGTAGGCATGGATGCGGGAGGCGGAGGAGCAGTCAGATGAAACCAGCGCGTAGAGCGTCGGGAAGTGACTGGAATCTCTGTCACTTCTCCTGGTGTGGCAGCTTTCCATGCCCTCCACAGGGTCAGCACATGGAAGCTCCAAACCCAGATTCTTTGGGGTTTTGTAGAGGTGTACTCTGTAACCACGATAGGCAGAATCATGGGCATTGTTCCAGTCGCTTGTCACTGAGATAAAATACCCAGCGCTCAAATTGAAGGAGGAGAGGATTATTTTGGCTCAGTTGGTAGAGGTTTCAGTTTGTGTAGTCAGCCGGCTCCAAGGCAGGACAGCTTGGCAAACAGGTATGGGAGAGTATCCAGGAGTCAAGAGAACTGGGGGAGACACGACCTACCAGGTGACCCACGGTGACCCGTGTCTTCAGCAGGGTCTGCCTTCCAGAAGCAAGTCTGATTTAATGCCCCCATAATCCAGGTACTTTCCAGAGTTCCCACCTGTGGTTGCATGAGGATTTAGGAAGACGCAGATAGAAGCTGTAGCAGCCCCATTAGTGGATGCAGCTTCCAGCCCCTGTATCCTCTGTGGAGGTTGTGAGGCTGAAAGTTTTGCCCTGGAAGCTCATCGTTGCTTCCCCTGGCAAGTGGCCCCATCCTGAAGCTAGTCAGGAGCTCAGCAGTCTTAGAACCAAAGGTGCGCCTCTCAGCCAAGAAATCACTAGGTGTCAGGAGCGGGGATCAGAAGACTCTCGGGGCACTTGTGTCTGCATGTGTTTTAGGAGCTCTGTGCTCCGAAGCAGGAGCCAGTTCATCAGTTACCACCTAGGCTACTGCACTGCTCTCTGGGAAGGGGTGGGCCAGAGGAGAACTTAGCTGTCCACTGGTAGAAGTATGAGGAGTCAAGGTGGAGGGTGGAGGCGACAGTGGAGAGTTTGCTTGCCAGCCAGCTCCGGCTGCCTATTGTGGGGTGCTCATTGTTTATGCTGGGAGACCCTGCAGAGCAGTAACATGGCCCGGGCCATAACGGGGTGAGTCTCCAGGCTGTGGTGTGGCTGCTGTGCTTGTGGTCGAGTGCCGGGCCTGGGGAAGCACCTAGAACTGGAAATGCAGCCTAGTGTGGTTGGGCTTGCCCAGCGCTCTGGGTGCCAGGGGGTCCCTGACACTCGGAGCAGCCCTGCAGGGTCAGAGGTGTGAGTGCAGTGCTGTTGCATGTTGTCTGGAGTATGGCAGGCTCTGCACTCCTGAAGTGTTCTTGAAGCTCATTTGCTGCAGTGTCCTGAGACTGTTTCTTGAGGAGGTTTTTGGATAGACTGTATCCACGTTTGCTGTAAGCCGGTGAGACGATTCTCATTTTTGTTTTAGGAGTAGCCACTTGAGTTTTACTATGCTGTGTGCTTTTAGTCTCATTTGGGAGTTTAAATTATTTCAAAATGGATAGAGACTGTGGAATAGAGAGTCCCAAATCACAGGACAATTTGAAGTTCATTGACAAGGATAGTGAGGAGAGTGTGCTTTGCAGAATATTTTACTTTTGAGTTTCTCTAGTGTAATTAGTTTTTTTTTTTTATTTTAGGGGAGAATCAGCATTCAGCAGAAAGGGATAGAGAGGGGATCAATCTAGTACTTCACAGTAGAGGAGGAGGCCGCTCTGGGCCGGCGGCAGCTACTCTCTGGACACGGCTGCACGGCTGATGCTGCAGAAAGCGGGGATGTCTAGAGAGCCCTTTTCCTGCCACTGCTTTGCACACCTGCTGGCGACCTTGGCAGAGTATTTTAGGAGTCCAGGACAGTAGCAGTAGACCTTGCCTTCATCTGCAGAGAGGACACTGGTGTCATTCTCAATCTTAGGCCCATCTCCAGCTGAATGCATTTCCTTCAGAGACACTCGGGGCTGTTTTGTCTCTTCATTTTCCTGGGTGGAGACCGGTGGAGCAGGTTGAGGTTAACAGAGGCTGCCGAGTCCTTCTGGGCCCCAGGAGGCAGGAACTGGGCTTAGCTGGCTGCTTTAGGGCGTGTTGTTGGGTGTGGCCTTTGTGAGCGTCCTTCAGCCTCAGCAACAGCGTCCAACAACTCTGCACTGTCCCTTCCTGTGACACTTTGACTGTGGGTGGAGTGGTTGGCCTCCATTTCTGGGAGGAGCACATCCGTGTCTGTTCTGGCTCACCGCTCGGGGTTGCAGGCCTCGCTCGCCGCATCCCTCCTGCCCGTTTCCTCCCTTTCCAGCGCTGCGCCCCTTGTGCCTGTGCTTGTGCAGTGGGTGGTCCTGCTTCCCCGCACTTTCCGTCCCCTCCTTCGGCTGTAGTGCGGAAAGCCTCCCAGGTCTCCACAGGGGTAACGGGATGCTGGTACGCCTCTGCAGGCCCGTAGCTGCCGCTCTCGCCTCTGAGAACCTCTGCACCTGTCTTGATGTATTTATTTTTTTAAATCTTTTTACAAAGCTGATTTTTTGTTTAGCTTTATTTTTATTCACTGTCTGTTTTCTCAGGCCCTATGTCCTCTCTCTCTCACTAACCCCCCATCTCTGTCTCTCCCCCCCATCTCTCTCTGTTTCCTTTATTTCTGAGAGACAGAGTCTCACCATATAGTTCAGGCTGGCTTTGAGCTCACCACATAGCCCCGGCTCACCCCCAAGTCCCCCCGATCCTCCAGCCTCTGCCTCCAGGGTGCTGGGGTGACAGGTGCGCACCGCCATGCCCAGCCCTGTTTCAGTTTCTTGTACTTGAGTCATGAGCCGGATCATGTTCTGGATTCCACCCTGGAACTCTGGACCTTGACTGCCAGCTGCCCGCCCAGGCAGGTCTGTGTCGTGCCAGCGCGTCCCTCCGAGCCCGGGCCCTCCTCTGGACGCTGGTGCGCTCCCAGGGCAGGAAGCCATCTGTCTCCTCATTTCTGCTGCTTGCGTTTCGGTCCCCAGTGACGAAGCATTGCTGTGGCTGCTGGCCGGGGCTCCGAGGCCGCTCAGGTTCTGTCCTTCCCAGGCTGCCGACTCTTGTGCCTCAGCCCTGTGGCTTCCAGGCAGGCCCTAGAAGACAGGTGGCATTGGCCCTGCAAGTCCTGCTGTGTCTCCTTGGTGCCAGTCGCTTCAAAATATTTATTACTGTTTGGTCACAGTTATGTTTACAGTTAACATGCCTTTTCTTTTAATAAATATACTTCCTATTTTAAAGAGTGATTTTTGGAATAGATGGATGATAGTGGCCTCAGATAATGCCAGATTTATGGAAATCCCACTCAGGTTATGAGCTTTTTATACACAAATGCTGATATAAAATAGATATATACAAATGTTGGTTAGAAAAACTTTTAAATACATAATTACCGAGTTTCTAGAGAAAACTGTACCAACTTACTGAGATTTTTTTCTCCCTTCTTGGCACTGCCTTGTAACCGTGCCGTCTTCGCTCGGTGGGCTTCTGTTTGCGAGGTCAGGCACAAACTTCCTGTTACCATTCCGAATGGAAACGTGCTACAGTTTAAATTCAGAGTCCGCCTAGGATTTCCTCACTCCTACTGTATTCAGCGTTCGCATTACACCACTGATGAACGGTACTGGGTCAGAAAATGAGACAGTCTGAATTCTCCAGAACCTGTGCCCAAGATCTGTTGCTGTTGAACCGGTCACCGGCGTCCCCCGCCCCCTAAGTGACAGCAGAGTGGACGGTGTAGCTCACCGGAAGAGTGACATGAAGCAACACCGTCGGTGGGGACCGGAGACTGTGACTGTTGGGGCCAGACAAGTGCGCGTGCCTGCAGTCGGTTCTTACCTTGCTGAATGTGCTGCGAAGGTGGATCGTAATCAGAGAGGAGTTTGAATATGCTTATTAAATATGCGTTCTCAAACCCTTTCTTCCCAGTGACTCAAGATCCTGCGATGGGAAGAAGGCCCTTGTTGGTATTGCTCCGCGTCAGGAGGCCGCTACGTTTTCCACTAAATGTTTATCACCTATGATGACGGGAATAATAGAAATCTCGTCTAGCATTTATGTAGTGCTTTTTATTGTTTTGTCAATAAACTACTTATTAAAGTGACCACGTACATTTTTCATTTATCTTCAGAATAAATCGGAGTGACAGATACACCAGGTAGCAGTAAATGGGGCCTGCTTCCTTTCCTGCTCCGGACGTTGGCCTCTTACAGCAGGAATGACAGATTTATTTTTTTGGTGCAGAAACTAAAAATAGAAGGAATGTGTAACACGCCAAAAGTTACACATCGAGTCTGTAACAAATGCAGACTCAAATTATCCGTAGTCTGACTTTTCCACTTTAATTTATTATAGATTTAAGTGATTTTACATTTCTTTCAATAATTTCCTTGCATTGTCACTGAAATGGAGTGAAAGATGCATATTGAAAATTACTGTCAAGCCAAAGTTGAATAAAATAAAGAATTGGAATACAGAATGGATAAGAAAATATTGTTTTCCAAGGTAAAGCATTAGCTTATTTTGATTTGTATTTTGAAAGTCTTTATTCATTTTCCTAGACAAAAGTGCGTGATTTGGAATAAAAGTTGATGATGATTTAGAAATCTTTTCATTGTTGGTGTTCCTTTTAGGGATCCTTAGAAATACGTGAAGATGTCCTTTGTGGGGAAAAAGTTGCTTTTCGAGCCTGTTTGCTTTTACATTTTCTTTGCCCTTTGAAATAATCAGCAGCATAATTAATATGCTGTGGTGGCGAGGGAACGAACTGCAAGAACAAGGATTTAGGATGGTTTACTGCAAGGCTGCGTGGATGTGTCTCGTGTTTACCTGTTATAAAGTGGTTGGTTTGATTTCACAAGGTAATTATTTTAAAATAAGTATTTGGATTTTATTTTAGACAGCTCCTGTTAAGGAAAGGGGAAAACTGTTGAGACCCCTTCAAAGAGCCTTCAAGTTGTGCAGACAAGCCTACGTTTGAGTCTAAAATGATAAATCTCATTTTGAGGTCTTGATCAAGACTTCGTGTGGTTTGTCAGTGCTTTCATAGACCTGGAGATCGGCAAAGCAGCCTGCGTAGACTGTTCTGATAGCTTTGAAGGCTTAGGTGGTGGTTCTGTGGAGTATTTTGGTGAGTTAGATTCATGGCGCAGCTACTCAGCGATGTGTGCACATGTCGGGCCGTGTGGCAAGGATGGCCTGCCGCGTACTCCTGGCCTCGTAGGTCAGTCTCTGTTTCACAGGGTGCTAGGCCATCTCTGGACTCCAGGGCTTGACTGTTCACAGCTCTGTTTCATCATACTGCAGAATCATGACTCATGCAAACTAACATCTATTACGTTAGTAGCCTTTTCTTTTATAAATGTCCTATAAATTTTAAGGTCTACTATCTCTGGGCTAGTGTTTAAATTTTGGTACAGATTTAAGTTATTTTTATATTGTTTAGAATAATACATACTTCCCTTTAAAAGAGATTTGACTATCCAAATGTAGCCTCTGACTTTAGGGGATAAGTTGAAGTTTCAGAGGTGATTCACCAATGGAGTGGGTCCTGAAAGGCTACCCCTAGAATCACTTTTACTGAATAGTGTCTTGGTCTTGTGACCCAGGCCCACGTTAAGAAGGGAAAGAAGAGGCAGGCACCAGTTGTGTTGGCGCAGAAGTGGTTGAAGACATGTTGTACCTCACCCATAGTGTCTCTTGATGAAACCTATCAGAATCATTTTTCTCTTGTAAAAATATTATTAGTCTGTGTCTGTGGTACATAATGAGCGTGTGTGCCGTAGTTTACGTCTATTACGTCCGTGTCCCATCAAGGGTCGAGCTCTTACTTCCCCATTGCCTCTCCTCTCTGATCTCTTCCCACCCTCAGATCTTGTGTTCATCTTCATGAAGTATGTGTTTCTCTTTCCTACCATCTTGTTTTAATTTTGTTCTTTAAGTTACATATACCTAGGGTTTCTTAGAGAAACCACGCAATATTTAGCCTGCTGTATTTAATTTGCTGTGGGCCTGGGGTGCATCCACTTTCCTGTAAATGACTCAAATTCACCCTTCGTTATGGCTGAGTAGTGCTTATTCACATGGTTTGGTGCCCGGAAAATTGACATCATTTGCCTAGAATACATCTTGTCTTCTCTTAGCTTTGGCTGCTTGGAATTTCAGTA
Organism: Octodon degus; assembly: GCF_000260255.1. NCBI lineage: Eukaryota > Metazoa > Chordata > Mammalia > Rodentia > Octodontidae > Octodon > Octodon degus. The sequence goes on from NW_004524660.1 coordinate 3,921,970, forward strand.
ACAAATTTGTAGCTTATGATTAACTATTAATTATCTTTTGGGATACATTTTACACACTAGCTGCATTTTAATTTGATAGGTTTAAGCTCCTTTTGGTAGAGCTTTAAGTGTACTTGTTGCACGCCTGCCTTTGCTGTGGTCTTGGCGGCTGATGCTGCAGCGTCGGTGCTGAGACACAGCCTGACATGGGCCTGGGCCTCGGGGGGCTTACAACCTTTTGCGAGCGAAAATAAGTAATTAAATGATCATAGAAATGTAATAAACAAATGGGGAGAAGCACGATGAAGCAGTGTGATGGGGTGATGTGAGTCCCCAGAGAGCATTTGTCCTAACTCTGGTTCTCCCGTCCGTCACATGACTCAGACATTTACGTACGCAGGTTGTGCACACGTTTATACACACAGAGGCACTCACGTGTACCTGAACGTTCTCTTTTGTGTCTGTCTTTATTCGGTCGTGGTCGTTCCGTGTCCTCCGTTGACTCAGTGTTTGCCTTCACAGCTGTGTTAGCTTTGGTTGGGGAAGAGCCCGACGTCAGGTGGTGCCAGGCTGGGGAGTAACGTGGGCAAGGACACACCCTGCTGTCCTCAGGAGGCTGCCATTCTACTGACGGGCACCCGGCAGCAGTGTTCACTGCACTTTTTTTTTTTTTTTAAATCACAATCCATAAAGGCACTCAAGAAAGAGGACTTCAGAACTTCTTCCGAAAGTAGCAAGAACCCTGGTTAAGTGTGTTCAAAGATGGGGGTGTTTTAGGGCCCGCGAGATAGCTCAGCATACTGAGCGCCGGCCTGGCCAGTGCGGGGAGCTGGGTTCCATCCCTGGCATCTCGTGCTGCGCCGGCCCCGCCCCCAAGTGTGCCGAGTGAGGGAGCGAGCCAGGGAGCCTAGGCCTGGTGGCCCACGCCTGTAATCCCAGTGCTGGGGAGGCTGAGACAGGAGGATCACTAGGAGTCTGAGCCGCATAGCGAGAACGTGTGCCAGATACATAATAAAGAGTGTTTTGAGGCAGATGAGTCCACTGTGCCTTTTCCTAATGAATGTTTTTAATGTCATTCACTACACGACTTGGTCACACATGTGATATAGATGCATATATAGATACACACACACACACACACACACACACACACGCAGTCTTTCATACTCATAATATGGGCCACTTATCTATTTGTAATTATTCACTATTATAAATAAAATAAAAATATATTCACTGTTACAAATAAAGTTGTGTTTTATTTTTCATTTTTAAAACACTGATTTTTTTTTTTAAAGTGGGTGATATATTGGGAAGAACAAAAGAAAATGAATGTACCCCACTCCGCACACTCCAGTTGGGTCGTGCTCTGCCTTAATCAGGGAGGGCTAGAGAGCGCAGGACGAGGAGGTGTCGGTAAGCAAGCGTCTGGCCAGGTGCTGGGGCCACGGCTGCCTGCTGCTCCACGTTGGCTCAGGCTTCTTGCTGGTTCTGGAAAGCTGTCTGCATTCTGCGGCACTGCGGTTTTATTCTTCGGGAGTTAGCCGCCCCCCTTGAGGCACTTGCCAGTCTGTGTGCTTAGATTTAAGGAAATGCTATCGATGCGGGCTGGCGGGCCGGATAGTACGCCTGCAAGCGTTCTGTGTTGGGGAGCGCGGCGTGGCTGTACTGACCGATGAGGCTGACCAACTCCTCCATTCCAAGCTTGTCCACCGGTTCCTTAGCATCTCTCGTTCATCTCCTTGGCCAGCTTCTCTGTGCGTCAAATGTCTCCTTGTGCTCTCACTGATTCCTAGTGATTCTCATAAGGTCAGAGTATTCTTACATACAGCATGAACATTCAGTTTCTCTTTACCCTTTAATTGGTTTGTGAAGCACTTAGTGTCATGGTTAGTGGCATGGGGCTTGGGAGAGCGTTGTCTCAAAATCCCGTGGGGTGACTCACCAGCCCTGTCCTTGGGGTGGGTCACTGACAGACTCTTGAAGCTCATGTGCGACACCATGCGAGCTGCTGGCTTTCCCTTTGTCTCTAGCTAGAGTAGATGTAGAAATAAACTGAAGAATGCATGGTGACTAGAAATTTTGGAAAATCACAGGTAAATGCAAAACACTAAAATTATTCCTACCACTACCCCCCATTGTTGAGTTTTCACAGTATGCGTGTTGACAAGTGGTCATTTGTCCCATCAGTGGAGATCACGGTATGGATTCGGCGGAGGTCGCTTGTAACGATCTATTCTTTTACACTGTTTTACAAATATCTTTCTTGTTAATGTCTGTGTCTGCTTTATCATTTCTAATTGTATGGTATTCCATTGTACAAAAGTGATATAATTTGTGTATTTCCTGTTTTTCATTAAGATTCCAACTTTGAATTATTTTAAGTATCATCTATTCATCCTTTTCCTGACAACATCTGTTATGTTCCAGGAAGTAGAATTTTATGTCAGAGTGTTAGTATATTTTTAAAGTTTTGGATATTTGTACAAGTTTACCTGTGCTAGCGAGTATTTATTCAGCTTTTATTTTTTAGCTACTTTGAGGAGTAAATTTGCATTTAAATTTGCACTTAAATTTGCATTTATTGGGATTACTAATAACTTGAAACAATTTCACATATTTGTTTTTATTTCTCTAAAACTTGCTCTAAATTTTTTTAAAAAAATTACTGATTTTCAAGTGTACTTATACATTATAAAATATTGAATTTTGTCATATTATAGATACTTTCCTGGTTTGTTTGCTTGATTGATTGATTTTGAGGTAGGGTCTCACTATGTAGTGCAGGTTGGCCTCACTCACTTATGGACCCAGACTGACTTCAAACTCACTCTGACCCTCCTGCCTCAGCCTCCCAAATTCTGGCATTACAGGCATGTTCCAATTAATTTTTTCCTTTTGATTTAACAGAAGTTTTGTTTTAAATGAAAGACTATTTATTTTTTAAAGATATTTTTCTTTTAGCAGTCATGAATATTTGACTCCCTTCATAACTTCAGGGTTTTTTTTTTTTTTTTTCATTTTCCTTTTCGTACTAAGAACTGAACTCAGGACCTTGTGCTTGCGAGGCAGGTGCTTGTCCTACTGGGCTATATCCCAGCCCCCTTCATGACTTTATTTTTTGTATTATTTGTCTTTCTGTTTTATTAATTGTTCTATGCAGACTAAGTAACTGTACTTTTCAGAAGACATATAAGTATTTCTGAGGTTATAAGGGCTTCTCAGGTGTTCTCTATAATAATTCATCATGGTTTGAAAAATTCCCTGATTATTCTTGTGCATGTATTCTTCCAGTTGAAGTTTATAATCATCATAAAATTAAAAATTATTACCTTTGTGTGTATCTATGTTAAGTAGATGGCATTATATGTAAAATATATAATATATATATTTGTGTGGTTAGGAAAAAAGACTCGTCTTATTGTTTTAAATTTATGAATTAGGTTAGAAAGAGATATGTGTGTATAATAAACTATTCAGTCTTTTATGAATTTGCTATTCACCTTTTATTTATTTGAATTGTTTCATTACTTTTAGTCATGATTTAGATTTTATTTATATAGAACCTGAAAATTTTATGGCAGGACCTTTCTTAGGTTCTGTGAAGACAGCAGTTAATACAGCACATGGAGTTGCTCTGTTTTCCAAGGTAATGTGTTTTTCCAGCATAGAATAGTGCTGTTCACTTTGGGAGACTGGTGCGTGTGTATCACATGTCTTAAAACATTTGAATCTCTCTGTCCCTTCCTCCTTACCTTCAGTCTCCCTCTGATCTCCTTCCCCATCTCTAGAATCTGTCTTACAGGTTTTTCATCATTTCTTTTGTTCAGTTGTTTATTTGCATTTTAGATTTTTCATTGAGAGAAACCATGTGATACTCAACTTTCTGTTTCTCACTTACTTTTCTTAGCACGGTGGTCTCAAGTCCCATCCGTCCATCTTCCTGCCAATGGCATGATTTCATTCTCCTTAATGGCTGAAATTTATGACATTCTCCTATTTAGTTATTTAATTATTTATTTGGTACAGGGTCTTGCTGTGCAGCTCGGACTTGTAGTGATCCTCCTGTCTCAGCCTCCCCAGGGCTGGGATTACGGGTGTGTGCCACCATGCCTGGTCTTGGTGGCCAGCTCAGTGCACCCTGGGGTGGGGCCAGTGCAGCTTGCGGTGCCAGGGATTGAACCTGAGTCCTTGCACTTGCCAGGCAGGCAATTGGACCACTGAGCTATCTCCCCAGCCCTTGCATTTTCTTTACTTACTTAAGGTATCTAGGCTGTTTCCAGAGGTTAGTTAGCTGCAGAGTGTGCTGCTCTGAACACGAGCGTGCCTCTGAGGAAGAGACCAACCTTGGATGATGTCTTCAGTTCTTTTGAGACTGTAACCAGGAGAGGCCTGGCTGAGAAACGGAATTTCCGGTGTTCACTTTTTGCAGAATACCATACTGATTTGTTCAGTGATTTTAAAGTTAGTGGGAATTGAATCTGTGTATTAGAAGAGTTTGCTTTTAGGATTAGCCGATCCTTAGCTAGTATTTAGGAACTTGTGTTTGGATTGTTCTCCGTGGCACTGAGTGACGGCGTCCCTATAGTACAGCGGGCGCTGACTGTGTGCCAGCCTACCTCGAGCTGTAAGAGTCACACCATGAGGCTGGTGGTGAATGGCCTCTTGTGTTACCGGATCTTTCGATGACTGGTAGGCGTACAGCCCGCGTCTGTGTTCAGCCCGCCTGCTTTCCCCCACCCTCCAGCTGTGAGACCCGAGGGGCTTCGGTGGGCAGAGACGACCCAGCTGCTGCAGGGGAGTGTCGCTTCTGGCTTGTGGCTCGTGGCTCGTGGCTCGTGGCTCGTGGGGCGCCTGTGCGTGTCTGTCTTCTGCTGGTTTCACCAGGTTCAGTTTCCCCAGTAATCCATTAAGATCATCTCCGGATGAGAATGCTGTATATTTACTTTAATAATAAGCATTTATCCTTTCATTTATTTTTCTTGTCACATTACGTTGATGAGATTTTTCAGAACAAGACTGTATGACTGAATAGTATAAATGACTTTGTAAAATTTAATTGTGATATATTGACGTGTACATTTCATAAATGTTATCTGTGTTTTCTCTTGTCTACAGATTGATATTCTTTATCATGTTAAGGAACTATTCCTCAACATCTAATTTATTTGGGGTTTCACCAGAAGCACATGATACCTTTTTATTACATGTCATTTTGCATATCTTTTGAGGGGATCCAATTCATTCATATATATATATATATATATATATATATATATATATATATATCACATAAAATGTTATTTTGATAGTCAGGGTATAACATTTAATAATTAGTAGAATGTATTTCCTTAAAGAGCAGAATGTATATTTTCTGAATTTTAGCAGTACACACTCCCAACCTTGTGTATCTATAAGTTTTTGCATGTCCGTTTTTGTTACACAAAACAACTTGTCACCCCAGACAGGAGTTTCTGGCACTGACATCTGCTTCCAGCCTCTACTTTCCCTGCAGTGTGGTACAGTAACTTGCATATAGTTTGCATAATTGTCAAAATACCTACAGTGGTTATCTTTAAATGCTGCTAATACTGACAGAATATGGATAAGGTGATGTCATAAATGGATTGGCACCTTGTTTCTTCTGTAACTAGTTATAATTATTTTGAGCCATAGCATTTGCTAGTCTTTGCCTCTTGATTTTTAAAGCTCTATTAACATACCAAAGTACTGCCAGGATTTACAATTTATGGCTAAAACAGAGAAAATGTTCACTTTAAATAAAACTTTGAAAATAATGTCTAGGGCTGGGGAGATAGCTCAGTGGTCTAAGTGTCTGCTTTGCAAGTGCGAGGACCTGAGTTCAATACCCGGTACTGCGTGCCTTGCTGGCCCTGGGCCCAGGCATGCGGTGCTGGCCCTGAAACCAGGCATGGTGGCACACACCTGTAATGCCAGTGCTGGGGAGGCTGAGACAGGAGGATCACATGAGTCAGAACTGAAGTGAGACCCTGTATCAATAAAAAATAAATAAAAAGAAACCTTAACTAATGTCTATTGCTAACTTACTGGTCATACTAGTGAAATGTATTTATATCTATGAGTAGTATTATAGTCCTTTTCTGAGGAAGTATTTTCTTATACAGAAGAGAGGATATAAGTAAATAAGCATAAAGTTTATAGTATTTAGTTGAAATTTAGGCATCCTTATGGTTTTTTCATTTTCTTCCATGTGAGTGATAATTTTTTTTGGCTTATTAACAATGTATTTCTCTTTCTTAAATTCTCCTATCTTTAAGTGTGATTTTTTGGCAGAGCAGCCTTTTGCAAATAAATAAGGAAATGCTCCGCTATGTTATGAGCACACTGGCTTGATTTCCACCAGCCAGAGTCATCTGCGGTTGATATACTCTACGGAGTGTTCGGTGACTGCAGAATCCAGATTACAAAGGAGCGCACGGGGTCCCCGCCTCAGAGGACAGATACAGGGCTGCGGGCGTACACAGGGGTGCTAGTGTGCTGCGTAGCGATTTGTTTTAGGCCACATGAAGTGACAGCCTAGAAAGCACATGTACACGGTGTCAGATGCCAAGTATTAGCAGGCTGAGATATGTGCACTTAAGCCTCATGCCCACCCCTTGGACCTGGTCTCCTGGACTGGTCCCACCACACCGAACAGTGGTGTTGCCCTCAGATGTTGGCGGTAGTCAGAGTGCTCCAGAGAGCAGAATCTCTGTGTGTGTGTGTGTGTGTGTAGGTAGGCAGGCTTTTAAGGAAATATTTTAGGATTGGCTTGGTAGAAACTGATCAGTTTCAGAGAAGGAGATAGTGAAACAGAGAAGAAGGAAGAAAACATGAATGTGCAGAGTGTGAGGGGAGGAAGAGCCATGGTGACAGAAGTTTCCAGGTTGGAAGAGGGAGGGAATAGGTCGGCAGTGTCAGGACAGTCACGTGAGCTTTGCGTGTGCCGCGTTTGAGACGCTTGAGTTGCGGTTGGAAGCGTAGATATGCAGACTAGCAAACACATCTCCACTAATAGCAGACAAATGGTCCTACCTCGGAGGCCCCGGGGAAGCCAGATGAGAGATGAGACTGCCTCGGAGAAGGTGTAGTTAGAAGGAGCCGTAAGTGTATCAGCGTAACTTGCCCTGTAAATATTTGATTACCTGATTATTTTTTATAAAAAATGGGATTGTTTGTGAAACAAAAGAAACGGAAACATTTTACTGAGAAATCGATGGGATTCCCTCCAAGTTCTGGATGCTAAGGCAGTGGGGCTTGGCAGGAGCTGCTGCGTAAGTGGCCAGTGACCCGGCCTCGCGCTGCTCCGGTTTTCCTCTGCAGACGGCGCAGCCCCACGGCGGTCTTGCTGCGTCCACTTCTGCCTCACTGCAAGCAATTCTTGATGCAGTGATTACCGAGATTGCCGACAGTAGGTGAATTGTCACTCCTGGCATACATATGGTCTCCCCTCTTTCCTTGGCCCTTGGTACCCCCTCCTCTTGCCTGCACCCCAGGAGCCTTTGGACTTGTCGGTATGGTAGCTGCTTAGTAAATACTTACGAGACAAGGAAGTTCTCTGTCTCCAGGCGTTGCTGCGGGAGGTGAATGTGAAAAGGCGTGGGGTGAGCCCAGCCACCACCTCCTGCATCGGGGATGTGATGCACACCCTGCTGGCTGTTCTCAGCCTGGGGGCTCCAGCCTGGACCTCTCGATCATTCTGTCCTTTTCCAGTCAGTCTGCCTTTCTAGTTTCTCCCATCAGCAGTTCACTGCCTCTGGCGTCTATATCCACAGAGGCTCCCTGCGAGGTGGCATTTCTTTTCCCTTCATTTGGCATTTGGTATGACTTTGTTTCCTGGGGCCTTTCCATGCCCACCCTTTCCTAAACAACTCCATTCCTGTTGAGCATAAATAATTATATGTGGGTTCCGGGTCCCACGGTACTAGATGCGCAGCAGTCTCCGGCTAGCAGATGCCAGGAGAGTAGAGGCCTCCACAGGCTGGCCGCAGCCGATCTTGGGACTGAAGCCCTCCTAAGTATTGTGCCCGTCACACCAGTGTCCTTTGGATTTGCCTTCAGCATTTCTCAAGTGATGCCAACATCTGTTGGATGCCAGCTCAGGGTCAAGCAGTATTCAAGTACTTTGCATGCATTACCTCAATTTTTGAGTTTGGTTTTTTTTGGTATTTCTATTTTATACCTACCAACTTGCCTAAGGTCATCTGCTCCTTATTTGCAAGTTAGGACTGAAGCCCAGGTGGCTGAATTTCAAACTCTTGCCCTCCGCTATACTTTTGTATTCAGTCGTGCCTCCGTAGCAGCTTCAGGGGTCGGACAGTTAACTTTTATTCCTTAGCATTTGATTCAAGAGTTTTTAAATAATATGCAGTTATAGTTTTAAACAATTTATGATAGCACCTCCCTGCCGTTTCAAATCTCATTTCCCTTAAGGCGGCTACTGTTAAGAATATCTTCAGGGTTTTTTTTTAATCATTTAGTGTTTTCAAGCTTCACAATGTGTTTGCAATTCTCCTTTCCGTTTGTGTCTTCGGAGAAGTCAGTGTGCTTAGTTGGTACGCACTTTAAATATGAATACTTCAGGCAGGACTCTGATAGACACGCGCGTGTAGGGATGCACAGCTGCACACTTGCACGCGTACTTGTGCACGGGCCACTTGGCTCTGAAAGAAGAGGGTCTCAATGTCCAGAGCAGACTGATGAGAGGAATGAAATTCTGGCCTGCTTGGGACCTACTTGTACAGATCTCTGTCTGGAGACTTATTTGTATTTGTAAACTCCATGCTGATAAATTCTTCAAGTTTCTAGGACTAAAACTGTCACCTGACAATTCGTCTCCGACTCTGTCACCTTGATGTTGAGAAGAGTGAACAGCAGCCCTTCCTGGCTAAGGAAATGGGTCCTGAGGCGCTTATGAATGCGCGGCTTTATAGATTCAGGACTCAAACATTATCTGAACAACGTGATGATGGCTTTGTTTCTATATCCGTATAGTTTTGTCTTCTCCTCCCTTTCTGGGGTTCTCTGCAAGTTTTAATCAGCAGCCCCAAAATGCACCTATGTAAGTGGCCTTACTTTTCAGCATGCAGAACATTTTCCTAAGAAGCGAGGTCACCAGGAGCACAGAGCAGTGCAGTCCCGGATGGCTCTAGCCCTTGATTTCGTCTCCAGCACGCCCCTGCTCGCAGACGGATTGGGAGGCTGACCTCTCTGACACTTCTGCATCATTGCCTGCTACTCCAATTGCCTTTGCCAATGTTTTTTCATAAGGCTTCTCCTGGCGCTGCGGAGATTGATGCCTGGCTGCCCACCCATGCTACGCTTCATTACGCTGGGGCTCAGCGTGATCGAGAGTTACTGTATTCTATAAAAGGGGAATCCTAGCTCATGAGTATCTCAGACTTTTCCTGCAGTCTCTCAAATAGCGCATAACTTCCTAGAGTGTGTGCTTTTAGCTTTCTAGGTGTATTTCTGATTTGTATCCATCTTTATCCTATTGTAATTTTTCTGTGCAATGGTAAATTGAAAAGTACAAAAGCAAACCTTCTAGAAAAAGCTGAATGTCTAAAAGTGCAAGCCTGGGTTGGAGTTCTTTATTCACTCTTTCCTAACTTTAGAGCAAACTTCAGAGTAAGGCCAGCTTCCTTGTTTGTGGGTTAATGCTATTATTAGTGCCAGCCAGTTAGGATTATTGTAAAAAATAAAGTAATACACCTCACTAGCTGGCTTGCTAGCCAGCATAGAGGATGTGCGTAATTGGTGTTAGTCTGGGTGTGCATAATAATTTTGGTTATACATATATACACTATAAATAAAAAAAGTACAGGATGAAATAATTTTGTTTACTTTTTGTTTGGATTGCAAAGATAGTAAATTAAGAATTTTTGATATTTGATACGTTGTTTGAAAACTTTCTGTAAAATTATTCCTTTTTGTAGCCCTTAACCCACACACCTATTTAGAGAGAAACTCTGGAAGTGACTGCGCGTGGCTGGCCCCGCCCAGCTTCACAGAGAGAAGGAGCTACCTCAGGGGTGCATGCCTGCGCTCTTCATGTCTTTCCCAGCGGTAGATCGTGCTGGTCTTGCTGTGGTGTTCCCTGGCATCGCTCAGTGCTCAGGATTAGGCACTTATCACTCGGTTTAGCGGGTTTCCACACCGCCTTTGTGGGTGATAGGCTTTTGCTGGAAGCCACTGTACACGGGAGCTTTTGTTCTTTCCCGAATCCGATGGCTACCCAGTATAATTTTAATGGATTGACATTAGGTGCAGAAAGTGCTGTTTTGTTTTGAATCTATAAGAAGTGAATTTCTCCATTTTTACAGGTCTAACATTCGGCCAGACCATGCGGACTCCAACTTCCACGACTTCAAGATGCACACGTTCACCCGGGTCACGTCCTGCAAGGTCTGCCAGATGTTGCTGAGGTGAGCACGCTGAGCCGGCTTCCAGTTCTGTGCACGCGTCCTCACCCAGCCAGACGCTGCTTCCAGTGGTCTAGCCAGATTCCAGGCCCTGGGGTCTTGCCTTCGGGTTTGAACTCAGCGGATCTGTGCTAGGCCGGGCCGGTACAGTCCCTTGCTCAGCCCCGGGAGGAGCCCAGCCCGCCTTCCACTGAGGGAGGGAGGGAGGGCGCCTTAATCGCTCTGTGGGGCGTGTTTGCTCTTCTGAGCTACTGAGTTTGTAAAGGAAGGACTTAGCGCCTTCTGACACGCTGCGCTTTCCCTTTCAGAGGAACGTTCTACCAAGGCTATTTGTGCTTCAAGTGCGGGGCAAGAGCGCATAAGGAATGCTTGGGCCGGGTAGACACGTGCGGCCGAGTTAATTCTGGCGGTAAGTTGCGTTTGTTGTTGGGATTCTGTTTTGAATGAGGGCATACAGCTTGCTGAACATGAGCGAGGCTTCCTTCACTCTTAATGTGTGCTGTATTGTAATGTAGCTGTTTTTGAAACTCATTTTAAAGCACAATTAGAAAGTTGTTCAAAAATCATGTGACTTCTGCATGATTTTGTTTTAAATTGCCTAAAATCGGTTGGATCTTTGGGTGTACCTTAGAAATGAAGATCCTCATGAGAGACTGGGGTGTTCCATGCCGTCCGTTTCAGTAACTCTAACCCTAAACACTGCTATAACTGTGCAAACATTGCTAATGCAAATAAACAGGAACGAAAACAGAACAGATTTTCTTCTACCTTTAGTTCTTAATTTGCTTGTTTCTTGTCTTAAATATTTAGCTCAGAATTGCTAATGATGCCACAAGTCAACATCACACAGACTAACTTATGAATTGATGAAATGAGTATATTGTCATTTTCTAGCATTCAACAAAGAACATATATCCTTTGGTTTTTATGTAAATATTTTCCCCACGGTTTTTAAAAATAGTACTCCGTGGTTGTTCCGGGAGCCAACTGGCAATTATGTATTCAGTAGCCTTTTGCCTTTCTGTGCCCCTCTTGGGCTCTCTCCCTTCTCTTTCTTTTCTGGTCTCTTTATTCTTTCTCTTTCTTCTCCTTTCTCTTTGTCCTTTTCCCCTGAGTTTCTCTGTGTTTTATCAATAAGACCTTTCAAAATCAGTAAAACTTTTTGAACACAAGAAAGGATCTTTAGCAGCTTGAGTTCAAAGGTAGCCATGTCAACCTTTGATTTTCCCAAAGGAAAAGATGGACATTGAATTATTTTGGATAATGTGAGGAAGGGAAACAGAGAATAGTTCAGTTCAGAGCTGGGTTCAGAAAATAGGCAACTGCAGAAAAAGTGAATCCTGTCAGAGGAATGAGCTCAGCGCGTGCCTTGCCTTTGCCTGCGGTGGGCCTTTCGGAGGGCGCCGTGTGCCGTTCCCTGTGCCAGGCCCGGGAAGCTGCGAGCGCCCGCTGCCCCCTGGCAGCTGCCTTCCCCTCCTGGCACCGCAGCACCTTCCCCTGTGAGTCCCCTGCTTCCCCGGCATGGTCCTTTCGGTCCAGAGCTCCTCTGCGCCTTCCTCCAGGCTGTGAAGTGAAAGACACAGGCTTGTCGCTTACCTGTGTCTTGAGGTCAGAAGTGGTTTACGAGGTCACAAACCAGGAAGTCGCACATTACTGCTGCCACCCTTTGTCTACCTGTCTATCACTTGTGCCTCCACCTCCTCTGAAAGTTGGAAGTCGGCTTCTGTCCTCACACTTGCCCTCCCTGCGCTCCAGTAGGTGGTCCCTTGGGGAGTTTGAGGCCGGTGGGTCTGATGTGAGTGAAATGGCATCCATGCCACGGACAAGCAGATTGGACGGGCTCTTGGGTAGTCTGCGGGAATCCCTGCTTTGCTTAAGATTACTGTAGGATTGCTGTAGATCTTTGCTTTGGCGCCCAGGAGTCCCTGCTCGCACCATTCTGCAGGGTAGTCTCCATGGTGGTCACAGTATCAAGAAATGTGAGAGAGGAGGCCAAGGAGACGCGTTAGCAGCTGGAGACGTGGCTCGCCTGAGCCGGGCTTCTGTACAGGGGCAGGCATGGTATCATCACGGGAGAACTCAGTGTCGAGAAATTCATTCCATTGGGCAGATTCAAAGCAGGTGAACGGTACTGATTCCAGGCAGAATCGTGTGTTTACATCACCCAGCTCCCACATAAGTCAGAGGTGGTTTGAAATTCATCCCCACTTCATAGCTCCAGTGCTTACCACTTCTGTCAAACTAAGTTCTCTAGAGATGGAAGGATCTTGACCCATCTGGTGTGAGTCAGGAAGCCCCTGCTGGGCCAGAGAGCCCTGCGGAGTAGGAATGGTCGTGTTGTGATAATGTTGGAGAGCTGGGGGGAAGCAGTCCCCCAAGGGGCCGTGTGCCACCTTTCCTGGACATTGGCTGTAGAAGAAGCAGAGAACAGCCACTGATGGTACAAAGGACAGAACCACCCAGGGGCTGAATGAAGGCAGAGAGCTTCCCATGCTGCCTTCTAAATGTCACATGCTCTGGTCACCCCACATTGGGGTTAGCGTCCCGGGCCTTTTCTCTTACTTGGCACCCACCATGTCCCTCACACTGTCTTGGACATCCGATTGCTTTCTCTGGCTTTGGCTACAACCTATACCTCAGGGAGACAAGGCTCCCTCTCTCCGTGTGCCATCTTTTCTGGGCTCTGAATATAGAATTCCCGACTTCTTCCCTTTTCTCTCCTAGGTGTCTTGCGTGACCTCTTACACCATATGTCTAAAAGCAAGCCTCACTAAGCCTATCTCTTTCCTATTGTTTGTCTTAATTAAAATTCTTCCATTCATGCAGTCAGCCAAACCTTCCATTCATAGTTCAACACCAAGTCTACTCATGTGGAATTGCTCTAGGTAATAAATCTCATTGCCTTTTATTAGGACCATTTCAAGTTTTCAAACTCGCTACTCCTAATCTTACTCCTGCGTAATTTCTAAAATGATCTTTAAAAATCTTTTAAAATCATGTATGATTGTGTCACTCTTTTGCTGTGTGGTCTGTTTCTCACAGGATATATCCAGACTTTGCAGGTGATGCGCAGTATTCCAGGTCATTCTTTCGGCCCGTTTGAGCCCCTCTTCCCACACCCAGCCCACAGTACGACCCTGTGTACTCTTACTTCCCCAGCCCTTCTCACACTTAGACGGCTAATTGTACATTGTCTCTTTTAGTGTCTTTGTTTGTTTGGTCAACTTACATTGATTTTCGAACACTCAGTGCAAGTGCTGCCCCTCCTTTGAGAGCATTTCTGACACTCTCAGCCTCTAGGCTGACAGTCTCTGACACTCTCAGTCTCTCGTTCATCATCTGCCAGTCCTTTGTGTGACTGGATCCTTATTATTACTTTTATCATAGTGTCAATCTCATTTATTGTAACTATCCCCTCCTTAGTTTGGCTCAATTATGAGAACCATAGGTGACTACTGTTTTGACCTCAGGAAAGAAATAAGCAAGTGGACCACCAGCTCCATCACAGAGCGAGTAAAATGTAGTGTGCTGGGGCCTCTGGGCCTTGAGAATCACTGTAGTCTTACGTTTAGGAGCAGCAGATTGGAGTGATGGTACAGGCTGTGGTTCTATTCCTGGGGACATGAGGGCTTGGCCAGATGGTGAACAAGTGCAATAAAAACCTCATTTTTAGTCTTTTGTTAATACCTTAGAAATTAAAGGTAGAAAAGTGGGTCGACACTTTATATCCATTGCTAGTATTTATGCAAGGAAGCCTCCTGCCCTGAGCACCGATCACAGGCTTCATGGGGCACATGCTAGGCAGGCTAAGGAGTAACAAGAAAGTGAAGCAGCTCACCTAATACTTGATGACAGAAAGACCTCTTTCTGGAGCAGCCTGCCTCCTGATCAGTCAGTGCTGTTTTACAGTTCTTGCTTGGCTTGGCTCAGAAATGGCCTGCCTCTGAAATGCAACCCTGCCTCCTTAGAGTTCCAGGGTCTCCCTTTCGTTTGCTCTCTACCCAGGTTCTTTGCCAATCCTTAACTCCACCTGGATCTCCCAGAGATAAGTCTGAGTCAAGCCACTCTGATGAGCGCATATGTGCGCTTAATTGAGTGTTCAAGGGCACTCAAGATGTGTTGTGGTAACCAGCAAACTCCCAGCTCCAGTAGTTTGCACACATGAAAGCCATTTTCACATGCAGCCTTTCCTGGGGTGAGTGGTCCCCTAGGAAATGGCCAGGGTGTAGGGCAGGTCCATCTAGGACTGCTAGCATGCCACATGGTGTTCAAGAGTGCAGCTCTTTAGAGCCACGGACTGGACATTAGCAGAGCTATTGTGGTCGCTGCCAGTGGCTGAAACTGGTTACACATCCTCAGCTGAATTATAAGGGAAACGGGGCACTATCGCGGTATGCACAGATTCCGTGGTGAGCGCTGTGTGCTCCTTCAGCAGACGCGAAGAGAAGGCAAGCATGGTGGGGGGTGACTCCCATCTCTGTGTCCCCTGTTTCAAGCCCAGTGTAGTGCTTAGAGACAGTACGGGCTGTGGCTGAATATTGACCGTAAGGGATTTCTTTTCTCATGGAAGTTAGCTGTCTCAAGATACTGTCCTCATCTTCTCTATTTCACGTACTGTACCCTTTAAATCTTATCCAGTCCCCACTCATCCTGGGAATTATGATCATTTGGTAAACATGCCGTACATTTTTGAGTGAAGCAGTCCATTCACATTAGTATGCAACCATGACAAAATACTAATTTAAATCTATTTGAACTCTGAAAACTATGCTATTTTTCTAACAAGATAAACTATACAACTTGGAAACTCGGAAAGCTGATTGATCAGCTTGTCCCTACACCTGAGGATTGGCACGGACATAAGTGACAGCAGGCAGGCCCACGGTGTCTGCGATTGAACTTGCTTGGCCGCCTTAGTAGCAGCCCTGCTTGTCAACACACGCATGACTCAGAAGTGTCTGCCGAGACTCCAGCATTAACGAGGAGAACTTACGTTCTCCGCTCCATGTGTCTCCCTCGACAAGTTACAACAAAGCTCATAGACTCTAGGGTGACACTTTCTTCTCACAGTGCTCCACTCTGAAGGGCTAATCCTGGACTCCAACCTCTGGGGACATTTACAATTTCCCTTCAAGATAATACGCGGCTAATGCCCCTCCTCTTGCCCCTTCCTACCCTGACAATGATCAATATAGCTGGCTTTGAATCTTCACAGTTTAATGAAAGCAGCACTCAAAGGCCAGCGTTGCTGGAGCAGACAACTTCGCCTTAGTGCACGCTCTCCTGTTGTGGGGACGCAGGCCTCAGCTTCCCTTGTGTGTAACTGCAGCAGGCCCCACCTGCTTATCTGTGTCATTGTTCTTCCGCCCAGTCTGGCTGCGGCTGCGGCTGCTGCAGCCTCCTGGAACCAGAGGGAAGTTGCCTTGGCGTCCTGCTGCAGTAATCCTGCAAGATTGCTACCTAGAGCTTGCATGCCGCATTGGCACTCGAGGTGGGCTTTTAGGAAACAAGTGACATTGCATGGTTTACCCTGTCAGATAAACTCGTGGAGCATAACTTCATTGTAGCCTTCTACCACAAAGGATTTTATCACATTACCTTTAAATGAACTCACGCTTGATCACTGATTTCATTAAAAAAGACTTTGGCTCTATTTATTAAAACTGTGAGCCAAGTACCACTCTTTAGTGGTACTTAGAAAAAACTTTCATATAAATTACTAGTTTTTAACTCATCAAAACAATTTCATATTACAAAACAGTAGTCACTGTTCCTTCCGTTTAACTGCTTGAGTCAGGTTAATGGTGCACCATTAATTATTAAAGTGAGTTATAAATTGTTGTATGGCTAGATTCCTTTCCAGCTCCAAGCAAGACTTGAAATCAAATCTTCTTTTCAAGTAATTTGTATGGTTTATGATTCACTTTTTTCTTTACAGTAATTGCTATAGATCGGAGTCGTGAATGCAGTATTTACACGTCTTCCTCCAAAATTTGATCAATCCAGCTGTTCTTCAGTTTTATGTTTCCCAGAAATTGCACATTAGCCATGATGGCCAGGCACCCTCGATAGCTGTACTGGTAATTACTTTTCTGTGGCCCCTCTTGTGACAATCAGTAATCCTGGACATCGATTTGTTTAGTCTTCAGAAATAGAACTTTGGATAAGATACAAAGCAATTTGTGTAGTAATGTATGAGCTAAGAGGCACTTGTATTGAGAAAACAAACATAATAGGACTGAATTTTGTATTTAAAGAAGGGAATTATACACTGTGAGTCTGAACATTTCTCTTCCACAAATACACACACAGTGAACTCTGTATGCAGGCGGTAGAGCCCTGCGAATGCTGCAGAGCTCCTGGGTCGCACCGCTTCTGGGAGCTACATTAAACTAGTTGGGACACGATGAAAGAATGCGAGGTGTAGTTCCCTCAAGGGGCTGTGAATCACCATCTAGAAAGGTTCTCGAAAGGGAAGACATGTCCCAGTTTGATCAATAGGAGCCTGAGAGGTGGGATGCAGGGTGAAGACAGGTGAGGACTGAAAACTTTGAGAACTTTGAAGAATGGAATCATCCTAAGAAGGTTCCCGAGAGAAACAGAGACAGACGCACACAGAGAGAAAAACTAAGACATTTTCATCAAATCTAAACCACCCCCTTTTCTTCTGGGTCAAAATTTAACCGAGGAAGGAATGGTGAGACTCAGCACTTATCATCCGAAGTCTGTTGCCGGCCGGCGGCACTTGTAGAGTTTTCTGGAGGTCCAAGGGCCTGCTGTCCCAGCTTGGTGTGGCTACCAGAGAAAATAAAGGGTGTGCTTGCAGATTTCAAAAGCAGGTCACCTTGTCCATAGAATACCTCCTAAAAAGGTATTCTACCTTTTTACAGTAGAATAGGCTTTTACTCTGAAATATGCATGAAATTTTGTCACAGTTTAGTGTCTCTGTTCTTCATTACTGTCATTGTACTGTTACATTGCTTTAATTGGTCATTGGAATTCGAATTATGTTTGTAAAGGAGATAATTCAATTTAATGCTCCCGCCACTGCTGCAAGTTCAAACATTTATATTAAAAAAAAGAACCTGGCTGAAAATTTGTGGACTCAGAGCAGATTCTAATGCAGTCCGTACCAAAATAAGTGGCTGCATCAACCACTCAGGCCGCGAAGAGCCGTGTGCACTTCTGGTGTACGCAGCGAGCGTGCAGCGCTGTGCTGGCCTGCTGGTGCCCAGTCCACAGCAGCGGTGGGCGTGGGTGCAGATGTGGTGGCCGGAAAAGGGAAGATACGGGCCTCACGCAGGGACCGTGCCCCTGGAGAGGGAGCCATGTGCAGCACTGAGCCCCTTATGCTGCCCCCCTTGGGTACTCTGCATGGAGCAGCTTTCGGTCATCCATGTGCTGCCCGTGCTGCCTCACTGAGCCTGGTGGTCCCGGGGTCCTGGGAGGGATCCTCACAATGGTAGGTAGCGTGTGGCCCGGGGTGTCGCGCTCTGCAAGGAGGTGCAGGTGCTGCCTGTAGCCAGAACCACCCCTCAGATAGCATCAGTTGCACCCTGAGGCGCTGCACGTGACAGACTGCCAGCACTTGGGCCACCATAGCTCTTGTGCCACAAGTAACACATTCAAAGCATTTCATAACAGCCATACTTCACAAGGACATGGAAACCCTGCTATGTAAAGAATCAGGGAAAAATAAGATATTTTTGAATGGAAGTTAAAGTGCATATTCATGCATGGACGCTGACCCCAAAAGATCTGAGGAGCCCCCATTTTTAGGGCTTTTCTGTAGATCTTCCACATGTTTAAAAGTCATCATTTTAGAGGTTACCTTGAAATATCAAAAGTTCCCTTAGTGCTCTGGGACGGAAAGCTGGAACGGGCCTCCTGTGGGTGCTTCCTGCAGTTTATGATTCCAGACTCAGGCTGGGACACACCAGCAGGAAAATAAGTAAGGCGAGGGCTGTCCTGGAATCTGTAAATCTTCCAGGGAAAACCAGTAAAACCGGTGTCCTAGCTGGCTGTTGAGACTCAGGTTCCTGCACCCGCCCTGGCTTCCGAGCGGCCAGCAAGAGGGCCCTGTTATGCCCGCTTCCCAGCCCGCTGTCTTAGGCAGGCTTTCTTTTTTTTTTTTTTTTCCATAATTTTATTGACAGTCAGATAGCAAGGAGACAGTTTCAAACCAAATTGGTAGGACATTTTCAATAATTAACACATTGCATACTATCTTCCTAGTGGTTATTTGCTATACAAGATGCAGACATGATATCCTATTTGCAAACACTATTACAACAAATCCCTCTACTCATGAAGAAAATGTAACTATAGCAAGCTTTCTTCTGAGATAGTGCAGTTTTAGTGAGGAGGAAAAGAAGTGAAATAACTGTCAGTCCAGGAATACTGCGCTGGAACGGCTAGTGGCAGGCCTAGCAAGGGCGACTTCACAGAAGGCAGCTTTCTGTGAAAACCAGGGCCAAGGGGCTTTGAAATTAAAGGGATGAGGATTTAGCTTTTCTCCAGAAAAGTGACTTGTCTACTCATGGACCTTTCATTTCCATTAATTGGAGTAGTGCTGTGGGGTAGGGGACCCATAACCTCCAGCCCGGGCAGCTTCTCTGTCAAGCAGTATGTGGCAGCCGGTCAGGTGTCTTGGTGGCTTTCCTAGTGAACTCCCGCCAGCCGTAGGGCTTCGTACAGCCTTCTAGAGAAGCGTCTTACACCGAGGTCCTGTTCAGGCCTGCGTTACTAACCCCGTGTCTCAGGTGTATCTCTCTTCTAAGATCCTTCTTTAGAGGTTCATTTTGGGTGGGAAAACTGCAGGTGTGGGCTCCCTGAAGCGGAGGGTCTTCGCTAGGTCTAGAGAAGCTGTAACATCACGTCCAGGGGCTCCTGCCAGGAGGAGGGAAAGCAGATCCCTGCCCACCAGTTCCCATCTCTAGTCTGCTCCTAGTCGCTGAAGGATCCTTTGCCTTTTGACCAGCCTGCCTGCCTGAAGGTCCTGGGCCCTTTGTAACTGTTAAGCAAACTCAGAACTAAAATGTGGTGAAGGAATGTTGCTTCTGTTCATTGAGAGCTAAAATAAGGATGGAAAGAAAATCAGTTTTGGAATCAAATGCTGGCTCATTTATTTTAAGTTAATCTTTTAAGCTGTATTTTCTCAGAATTAACAATAAGAATCATTGCTGCTTAATAGAAAAAGAGCCCACGAAATGGCGTGTGGTTGCATTTGCAGTTGTAGTCCATGTAATGCCTGTGTGACTTAGTGCATTTAAATTCTCAAAACAATATGTGTTGAAAGAGAGTTTGCATGTAGCTATCATGCATTTAAACTTAGTGCAAGCCCTTGTTTTAAGGAATTTTATGTGGTTAAGTTGACATTGCTTAATAAACAATTGGATAAGTTAAGCATAACTTAGAAGTCATTTAGAAGTATGAGTCATTTTCCTGACAAGCCAATACCGTAAGAGAGCCAAGGTTGCAAAACAATTACTAGCCTCGCCGAGGGACCCTGGAAATATATTACGGGTATCAGCTAAGAAAACAAAGCAGTAGTGTTTTTGCCACGCCGAAAAGAGCAAGCTGAGGTTGCTAACCAGACTGAGTAACTGCACTGACAATGCCAATTTTTACATTTGTTTCAGAACAAGGGCCGCTCAAACCACCAGAGGTAAGACTAACATTTAAACATTTTTATATAACCTTTGCATTGCTAACTTAAGCAGTCTTGAGCTTTTCCAGTGTTCAGTGTGCCTTTTCGAATGAGCAGAGAGAAGCAGAAATGCAGGGAGCATCCGGGTGCCGGTGAGTGAGAGGAACAGGAAGATGAGAGGAATTTCGGACCCTGTCCGACCATCTGAATTGAAGCAGAGTAGGAATATGTGGTGTAACCCTGCACGTGCTGCAGGAGATTTTCCGCAGAGGGAAGGCAGAAGTAGCTCTTGTCATGGAACGTGCTACTGCCTGGCCTTGAAAAGTCCCAATAGTGTTCACCTAAGTATAGTGTCTCCTGTTTTGGTAGTTTTCCATTTTTTTGTTCTTGCGGTACCGGGGATTGAACTCAGGACCCTGCGCTTGCCAGGCAGGTGCTCGTTCTATTGAGCTATCTCCCCAGCCTGCTAGTTTTCCATTGAGAGCCAGTGTTCCTGGTGCTGTGGCCTGTTGACCCAGTGAGGGTCTAATAACATCGTGCTTTGGTTTAGTGGCATCGCTCCTAATGTCTCAGACATACGAGACCGCTTAGCTCTCACAATAAATTTAGTTTAAAAAATACAGAAGAATGAAAATGTGGCTGATCCTAGGTCAACATTGCTTTCAATGAAAATGAGCAGATTTTTCTCTTTACCCTACAAAAATACCATAACAGAACCTATAGAAATAACACCATAGTAGAGAAGAGTAAAATGTAAAATGTGTATGTTTTATTACATGAACAACAAAAACCAAACAGTGGAGAAGTTTACAATAAAAGAATGACAAAACTGTTCACCTGGTTATTTTAACATGTACCATTTATCTCTTTTTAAAAGTGCTATCAATTTCCAACACCAAACTAACCAAACAAACAAAAACCCTGAAAACCATGTTTTATATGAAGTAGCATTTATATAGCTGGCAGAAGTAACGAGGCATACAGCAAGATGCCGTGTGAAACACTTACTCGTGCTTTCCTTGCCTAAGTACCTAACTCGTGCCGGGAGGGCACTAACAAACTGTCGTGTGGAGAAGCTCGGGGTCCTGCCCTGCTCCGTGAGCCCCACTGTTTCTAGGATCCTTAGATCCAGAATGTGGAGCGTGCTTGGAATCTAGGGTCTGCACAGGAAAGCCTATTAAGAGCTTTCTTTTTAAAGCCACATAAGCCCTTTTAGGCTAAAGTAAGTTAACCTGAGTTCTCTCCCAGCGTTTTCCTCAGCAGTTACGCTTTTCCTGAGGGAGGGCTTTTCCAGCAGAGCAGGCACTCTGGCAAGGCAACCTTTCTTTTTTCTTGTCTTCCTTCCTTTCCTTTCTTTTCTTCTTTCTTTCTTTCTTGGTAGTCTTCCTTCCCTAGATTATTGAAACAGATCCCTTGTGCAGCTGTCACCCTCCAGTCAGCGTCACTTCACACTTACCTATTAGAGATCTGTGTGCCTGGCTGTTTCTGAGAATGAGGGCTCCATTTTATTTTAATAAGGTGATGGAAAGTGGGTGTGTTGCAGAAAGAGAATGTGCTGAAAGGAGTTTAGTCATTTTCACATGATATTAAATAATCCTCTCAGGCTCTTATGCTTTTAAAAACTGCACATACGCTTATTCATTACAAGAATTGTCACAGCAATTTTTTTTTAATGTCACAGCAATTTTCAGTGATTTGCTTAAGTTTTGAATATATGTTACTTTATTGAATTGATGTGTGACTGCACGAATAATCCCTGCCTCAGATGGGGAACAGGGTAAAATCTTAGGCTAGCCAACTCACTTAGAGCTTCTAGTTGAGAGATAGAACACTGCAGTGAATATAAGACCTTGGGACGGAATCCTTCAGTCGGTGGTGGTCAGACCCTCTCGGCTCACTTCCTCATCTGAGTCTGTGACTGGCCCATCTTGTGTTATACCTGTTCCTTGTATTATATCTGTTCCTCTAGTAAAACCCTGACTAATACATACACCTATTGGGATGTCTTGGGGAACAATGAAGGCTTAACCTTGGGGACAACATCTCATCCTTAACCCTTCCCTCTCTGGGCTTTTCCTGTCTTCTGCTTCCTGGCCAACATAAAATTCTAATTTTCATTCCACCACACACTTCAGCCATATTTCTGCCTGTATTCAACCTACTATAGACTGAACCCTCAGAGAACCTGAGTCAAAATAAATCTCTCAAGTCTGAAAATAAAATAAAATTTCTACCCTAAAGAAAAAAAAAAAAAAGGATGAGCCGCAGGCAGGAGCGCCGGGAAGTCTCTCCTCCCCACCCCAATTGTGTGGAGTCTCAGGAAGGTCTTTCTGGAGCAAATGGTGAGGCCCCTTTTGTCAGCTCTGAGATTTTAATTTTTTCCCTCAACTCAAGCATATTTTTTCTCTCCTTGTACTGTTTAAAGTTCTCTTCTGTTACCCTTTTAATAGCCGTGATCGTGAATTCTATCTTTAATGGTAGACTTCCTCCTCCACGTTCGGGTCAGGTCTTAGTAGCCGCGGGTTCCTCCGCACACCTAGCCTCTGGCTCTAGCCAGACGCCCCGCTGGTTCTGAGGAGCATGTTTACCTGCAGACCTACTTAGCAACTGCAAATCCATTCCTTAGCGTAGCTGAAAACAGGTAAACCAAAGCTTGCTTCCTTATGGCAAATAAGACCTTACTTGTTTTGTTAGTAACATCAGTGAAGAGAATCCTCCCTCCCCCAAAGAGCTAAGAAGATAATGAAAGTACTTAAAAAGAAAGTCAAGGTAATAGGTAATGAAGCAAGAAATAAATTGCAAGTGCTTATAAAATTCCCTTTGTCCCACACCCTTCTAGGTAGATCAAAGCTGATGCCAGGCTGTAGCATGAGTCGCTTGGGTCTGAGGTCGTGGGGCTGTGGCTGTGCTGCCTGGGCGCTCTGCCCTGGTCCTTCTCACCCCCTTGCCTGCCCCTTGGGCACAAGCCCTTCCAGAGTCAGCCTGACTATGGGAACACGAATCAGGAAGGGGACAGTGATGCCAGCTCAACAGTTGGGTTTGGCATTTTAAACTTGTTCCGATATGCCCTTCATTTTTACAATATACTTTTCATATTATAAATTATAAAACAAAATTCTCCAAATGAACATGGTCTAAGTGGCTGAGATCCCCTCATATTTAAAAGCTTTTCTTCTTTAATACATAGTCCACTCCGACCCTTCCTGCAAAAAATTTCAGTTTTCTGAGTGACAGATTTCAGTGCCTTTTCAGATTGAAAAATATAAAACACAAGCAGTGTGGACATGCCCGCTGCTCCAGACCTTCTGCAGTCAAGGAAAGACGTTGCCTGAGTCCAGGAGTTTGGGCCCAAGCTGGCAACGTGTCTGTCTCCAAAATTAAAAAAAAGAAAAAAAAACTAAAGCAATAAGTTAGTAGTAAAATTTATCCTTTGTGTAAATTTAAACTTTAAAGCTTCCACAAATTAATAATGGAAATAATATGCCATCACTTCATTCGTGCCATGTGGCAAGAACTGTTTCAAGCACTTGACATAAACTTACTTAATTCTCACGCCCAGTTCTATGAAGTGATGCAGTTACATCCCCTTTTTATGGGTGAGGAAACTGAGGCACAGAGATGAACTAAATTCGAACTTAGTCTTACCCTTTAATCTGTAGTTCACTGTGGTGTGTTGCCAGTTTTAATCTTAAGATAATAAGGGTGTTGCTCTTGAACTTACGCTCTCTTTTTTCACCATTTCAGTTTGTAGAGTCTGAGTACTGCAGTACATTGTGGGATTCTAGGACAGACCCACATAAATGGTTGAATTCTGTTCCTGGACCCCAAAACTTTTGAAAGCAGGAGGTATAAAATGATCAATTTGAACACATTCTGTGGTAGTTTAAGGAGGTTGCAGGATATGCAGACACTGAATAGCATCCGGATAGCCATCATTGTATATTTTCCTGCTGGACATATTGTTGGTAGTGTAGTTCAGTGCCCTTTTTTTGGTGGCCAGGCAAGCACTTATTCCACTGGGCTGTCTCCTCAGCCTCTAATGCCCTTTATCTAGAGAGCTTCAAAAAGTTTTGTAAAATTTGAGGCAGTTTTTTTCTTCTTTGGCGTTTTCTTTCATGATATCACGTGCACATGTGTGTCGTGGCCCTTCTTGCTGCTGTGGCTGGCTTCCAAGAGGCCCCAGCTAACAACCCCCTCTCACAGCCACTCCCTTTCTTGTGCTTTTTCCAACACAGGCACCCATCTCACTCCACAGAGCTTCAAATGCTGATTTTGACAGTCCTGTTAGTCTTTTACAAATCCATTTTTAAAGTGTTTGGGGTAAAGATAAAAATTAAGTTTTTAAAGTTTTGCCCTTTTTTCTTTCACTGGAGAACCCAAGAGTCTGCTAGATGTGGCTTTCAGACCCTGTAGAAAACGAAAGACTATTTTAGACATGTAACTTGTGAATGAAAACAACATCCAAAGGAGCCCTAGTGAAAACCCACGGCTCGTGTGCTTAGCAGACCTAGTACATTCTGAAGGAAAACCAGTCTTTACACAGCACAGGCCCAACACACATACAAGGAAAAATTGCTTTTGTGAAAACCTGATCTCTATGGTCGTCCTAGACTCGATTTCTTATCCAGTTTTACAGTAAAAAGTGAAAAATCAGGTCCTCCTCAGTGAGATGGCTGTAGGTATTAGGTGAGACTGAGTTCATTGCTTTCGAAACCAAAAGTGTGACCAGGCGTTTTCTGCAAGTTCTGTGAGACTCACTGTGCCTCGTGGAATCGGGTTCCGTGCAGTTCGCTGTCTTGCCCTCCCTGCCCCAACTGGCAGGTCAGCTTGGGTTTAGTTTTACAGTATTCTGAATTAAGACACCCTTTTTACTGAAGTGTTTGCTAACATCAGAGCTTCAGATCTTTGTTTTAAGATTGTTTCCCTTCCGTGTCTCCCATCGTTAGGCCCCAGAGCTGAGTTAGAGGTTTATCAGGTCAGTTGAAGGCTGTTGTTGCTGTTTCTGCTGGGAGTGTTTTCCCGCCAAGAATGGCTGCCGGTGTTTTTTGTAGTGACTCTGACTTAAAAACAAACGAGGGCCGGGGAGATGGCTCAGTGGAATAAGCACTTCCCTAGCAAGCACAAGGGCCTGTGTTCAATTCCTGGTTCTGGAAACAAAACAAAACACAAATGAGCCCTTCCCCCCCCCCAAAAAAGAAAAAGCCTGGATTCAGTATCTGGAGGCAGGGAACCAAAGTACTTCTTTTTCTTAGTGTTATAGTGGCAGTTCATGAAATACAGTGGTGTTTAGGTGGAAGACTTTTGTTAAAATGTTACAAAAGCTGCTTTAAAAACCATATTTTGCTCAAACGTAGTGATGCTTTTAACTGGAAAAGAGCACAGCGCTGTTGTCCTGCCGCAGCCTGAGCGCTCATGTGATTTCATAATGGTGAATAACTGAAACGTCTCTGTTCTGCTTTGTTTTACCTCTCTGTGCAGAAACGAACCAATGGACTCCGAAGGGCTCCCAGACAGCTGGATCCAGGTGTGTTTCTAAGTCTGCGCTTTGGAAGGACTGCAGTTAGGTGGTTATGAGCGTGTGCGGAAACGGCCCAGCGCGCCCGTGGGCGTCGGCCTTCGCTCCTGCCGGCTGCTCCCGCACTGCGGAGGGCTCGTGGGGCATCATGCCAGCGAGCAGCGCAGCACCATGCTCGCTCCCGCGGGCCCGGTTGAGCTGGTTGTTCACTGCGCCTGTTTAGCACTCACGATTCCGGGAGTGTCCCTCTCCTTCCTCCTGAATCTGATGAGAAAACTAGCCAGCAGACTGGGACCTCAAAAATCACCATGTTTCCAGGGGGTGAGGAGAGAGTGCCCAGCTGGTCGCCTCCCCACGTAGGACAGTCTCCATCCTGTATGTCGACAGCTCTGTGGCAGAAACGTGGTGTAAGGATTTTGTAAATGAGTGTCTTCTCCGGAGACCTATGAGTTATCTCCAGAAAGGACTCAGTTCCGTGCTACTTAACCTTGTGAGGTTCACCCTGTCATTATGTTGGTATAATTATATTTTTTTCATCCATTAAGCAGTCCTTTTCCAGAGTTTAATTACCAAATATTTTGCTTTGTACAGGATTCTACTCTTGAGGTAAGAGGTCTTATTAATGAAGGGATTTCACATATATGACTGTGACAGCCAATCGGGTGGACCGTGCACCGTGGCAGAGCCTTGCTGAAAAGCACTCGCATTGTGTGTTTTATGTTGTCATCATAAGCAGTGTTCATCTAGCTGTGAAGTTTGGTTTTCAAAGCCTCCTAGCTTTGAGCTGAAACCACACCCAGGGCAGCCCTGCAGGTTTACGAGCTGCCGGAGATTTACAGGCGCTTCGTTGCCTCTGGCTAGAAATTGCCTCACTTGTATCCTGAGCTC
>NW_004524660.1:3949388-3979178 GCF_000260255.1 Octodon degus
TTTTTTTTTGGTGGTACCGAGGATTGAACTCAGGACCTTGTGCTTTCCAGGCAAGCACTTATTCCACTGAGCTATCTCCCCAGCCTCCAAATAATGCTTTGTGTTTTTTTGTTTTGTTTTGTAGAACTGGGGATTGAATTTAGGCCCTTGCACTTGCCAGGAAGTGCTTATTCTCCTGAGCTATCCCCGCTAAAAATAAATTGATACTTCTTTCTCCTAGAGGTGATGGTTTTGTATAGGTATCACTCTTCAGCTCTTTCTGCATCTTGGAAGATTTTAGAGCTTCATGAAGCACTACCTCACAAAAGCAAAGTGCTGCTGCATGATACATTTATAAAAATACGTAGAAGGGTTTTCCATTAGGCATAATTAATGTGCAACAAGTAGTTCTCATTTTTCCATATTTAAAGACTTGATGATGTCCTGGTTATTGAGTCTGCTGCTGAGGTAACGCTTAAATTATGTGGAGAATGGATGATTTGTGTATCTCTGCCTCTTTGTGCTGGCAAATTGCGAAGCTTCGTCTTCAAAGTTAACCCTGCCTGCTGGGCATAGTCTACTGCTGTGGACTTGGCTGCTGATGAGCAGGTCTTCATGGTTGTTGACAGATGATTCCAGATGTTTGAACAAAGGATCGGTACCACCAAGACTGTGTGGACCAGCCGCTTTCCCAGGTGTATTATTTGTTGCTTGCACTTTTACTGTGGAAGTTCCTTTGAATTTGGGTTTTCTCTTTTTTTAGCTAATGTAATTGACATTTCTGGGTGCTAGTACGCTGACTGCTTTCCAGGGCCTCGCTAGGATGGCTTGTGGGAAAAAAGGTGATTCCGCCATGGGGAGCTGCTCCAGCAGGCGCAGTTTCCAGAGCCCTGAATAAATGTAAATCATGCATCTTCTCCGTAGACCTTTTGTGTTGGCAGAAAACTTAATGCAGAGTTCTGTGGGGTCGTACGTGCTTACCAGATGTTTGCTACGTGAATTAATGTAGGACTGTATGCTTTTTCTGAAGGTGTTGGCCATTTTGCTTTTCCAGTTCTCTATAGATGGATTATTAATGTAGCATCCCATCCTATAGAGGTGGAAAGGATGGCTCTCAGCACCTTGTCTTGGCGGGGAAAGGGACCAGCCAGTACTTGTTTGAAAGACATTCAGCAGTTTTTCCTCTTTGTTTTGCACTGCCCTTGTCTATAAAGGAGACTGACACATCAACTTTAGAAAGTGGGTGCAGCTTTCCAGGATTTAATAAATGCAAAGGAGTTTTGAAAGTGCCCCATATATAGTAAACGCTAATTGGTAACAATTATTACACCAATTAATTTGTATCAAAGCTTATTATTTATTGTTGGGCATTCTGTCCTGTGCAGAATGCATCATACTTGCTAGTTGTTTCCTTGCAAACGTAACCTGAAGTTTATGCTGAGTTTCCGCTGCAGTGAGGTATCTTCTAAGCCTAGTCATTCTCACGTTGGCTGTGCCTCCTCATTACCCGATGGCTTCCGGGGTCCTTTGCTTAGCGACAGATACAGTCAGCAGTGAAGGCTGAGAGTTTTGTGGTAAGTTACTAGTGTTTGTGAGAACCATGAAGAAACAAAGAAGAACACGCAAGGTTGAAAATACATATTGTGGGGTTCTTCTCTAACCCAGAATGATGTGAGCCATAGGTTTGCTTTGTGGCTTGTTGTCGTATTTTAAATACTCTATTAATAATTGGAGTTACTCCTTATAAGCAGCATTTGCAAATGACTGCACTTTATTTTTTTCTTGTCTCCTATTATGTGCTTTTGAAGTTATCAACTTACATTCTTGACTGCTTTTATAAAAATAGTAAGGTGTTAGATGCAAATTCTGGTAGCTCTTGAGTTACTTAAATAGAGCAGGGTATTTTCATCAGTTTGTACATTTCTTCCTGAGACAGATGTGCGTATCAAGAAAACAACACTTGTAGCAGGCAGATCAATTATTTCAGGAACACGGAGGTGCTAGGCCTTTTTCAAGAGCATGAGATCATAAATCCCAAGAAAATCTGAGAACTGGTGTAATATTTTTCACCTAAAGTAGCACTCAAGGCCAGAGTTACCAATTAAATTTTAATACTGAGCTTTAAAAATTTCCTTCTAGCTAAGCATAGAAGGAAATTTTATTTCCATTTGCACGAGGTGAGTCTGCAGGCCAGGGCACGTATTCTTCCCACTGAGTCCGTATTTTAATCTCTCACACAGTTATCTTACATTTGTACAAGCCATGGCGTTCTGTATTTAAGTCCATAATGGTTAGGTTGTTGACAAAAATACAACCCGCTGTTCTGCACCGTACTGCCTCCGATTAGATGGAGCGGTGGGGCCTGTGTAGGTAGTGCTCTCCCTTTCCAAGGTTAAGGTGCTCATGTGGCTTGTGATAACCTTGAGTAGGAAATGGACAGATAATGGTGAAGTGGATGACCCCCTTCAGGAAGCTTGAGGGTCCGTGCTCATGAGTAAATTCTTGATTACATGACAATACCTGGGCTTCAAGGCTGTGCTCCTTCTTACCCGTGCCTTAGCAGGGAGGTCTTCAAAGATGGTCGCTTTCTCTTTGGGGCACAGGATTGAGATATGTGGGTATTTGTATTTGTGTGGGAAGAAAAGAATCCAAGTGATCTTTCTTTCATCATCGACTTTTTGTCTTACTTGACATTAAGCACGGCAGTGTCATGAATTATAAAACCTTTACTCTTGCCACAAAAAGTATGTATATTTCCTGCCCAGGAGAGGAACAGGTACAAGCAGAAAGTTTTGATTACATAAATATAAATGTAAAAGTTTTAGTACTGTATCCTGTCTTGTATGTGGATCTATGATGGCATGATGTTGTGTCTTTCAAAAAGTGAATAGTCAGATATAAATCCTGTAATTACATAGGACATGCCAAAAAGCGAAATAGAAAATATAAGCAGATTATTTTTAAATGTAATGTTGTTAATATTTATACAAATTGTTGGTGCTGGTTTATTGTATTGAATTATAATTTAATGTGACTCTCTTTGGTAGTCTAATGTCAAGGCATTGCTGAGCACGTGCGAGACCTAAGCAGTGTTGTTGAGATCCTTTAGATTTGCTTTAACATGTTATCAATTTGCTCAATAGAGAAAATTTACATTTTACTTTCCAAGTAGGATACATTGAAAGAGGAGAAAAATAGCAACCCAGTACTTTTAAATAAGTGATCTAAAAACATACTTTATTTTTTAAGGGAAAAATTACATTCTTGAAGGCTTTAGTAAACAAACTTTTGTCTGTTATGAATAAGTAGCAGTTTCCACAAAGTAATCTTTCTATGTTAATCAGTCAAACCTATTTCTATCTCTTCTGTCACCTCCAGAACTAATTTATCATCAAATATAGATCCTAATCTAAATATTAGGAGCATAACTGTAAATGTGGAAAAATACATTTCACACTGGAAGAAATGAACTTGAGAAAACTGGGACAGTAGAGCCTGGTGATTAAGATTCACTGCAGAGAAACGAGAAGGCCCGGCTGTGAGTGGCGCAGGGAGCACGCTCCGCTTTATAAAGCAGCTGAGGTTTTTTTCAAGCTTCTATTAAGCTGTGAACAGTAAGACTAGTTTTGCACGAAGGCCGTTGATCCCCTTGTAGTTATTTCAGGCCTGCCTTCCTCACTCCCTTCACCATGATAGCAGATTTCTGAAAAGCGAACATCACAGTCCTAGCTTGCGTCTTTTTTGGCTTGAGGATTCGTTTCCCCCTTTCAGCTCACAGAGGATCACTGTGGTTGCCGGGCAGGTCTGTACATGCTTTGTCAAGCCAGTTCTGTTTTTTTGGTTTGGGTTTTTTTTTTTTTTTTTTTTTTTTCCAATGCTCAGGTACCTTCAGAATAGAAACAAAGAGGAGATGAATACTCGAAGATGTACTGGGGGTTCTTTTAGGTGGCAAACACAGCATCACTAGTATGATTTGTGTGTGTGTGTGTGCGTGTGTGTGTGTGTGTGATGGCGTACCAGGGGTTGAACGCAGGCCTTAATGCTGAGCTGCAGCCCCAGCCCACTTGTGTTTTCAACTGGAGACAAGGTTTCCCTGAGCCTCTCCAGTTGTCCAGGCTGGACTAATGCTTGGTGCCCTCCTGTCCTGGGCTCCCAGAGTGAATGAAAGTAACTACTGAAATTAACCAAGCACTTGGATTATTGCATACGGCATCCTCTTGTAGATCATTTGGGAACTTCTCATATGCATGTGATCGTTGTATTAAGTATCTCTTTATGCATTCTAGTCAGTGTTTAAAACATACAAAGAAAGGCTTGAACCCCATGAGCTGCTTTCGCCATGGAGCAGCAGTAAGTCACTTCTCGGCCTGGAAGAGCAGACGCGGCCTGCATGTCCTGTTCCATGCCTTCAGCTCTGTGAGCTGAACACCGCTTCATTTCTTGACACCTTGAAGACTTTCTTGTGGACTGACCTTGTTTTAGCGCTTGGGTCTCAAGCTGTAAATGCAAGGAGTCAGCTGGGGCAGAATGTGCCGACATCCGTTACAGGGCTTTGCACAAGGACGGCCACCTGACACTGATAACGCGTTCTTTAGTATCTTCAGAGTTCTCTATAAAACACTGAGGATGGCTGTCAAGTGAATTGGAATGTTCGGGCGCACGTGGGGGACTTCTGCAGAACGGCTCCGCTGGTAATTAGTTTCCTTTCAGCACAGCCAAATCACATTGAGTTATGAAATCTTAACCTGAGTGAAGGGAAAAACTCATGCTTGATTCTTGTAATTATTTTTATGGATCACTTTTGAGATTAACTTGAGGGGTTTTTTGGGTGCAAATATTAGAAATACATGGAAGTTTCCTTGCCCTTGACGAACGTGGACTTCTGTTGAAGAGAAATGTAGCATGTTAAAGGCAGCGCTGTGCTCGGCATGACGGACCGCCCGAGTGCTTGGTGCCGCCTTGTGAACAGCCTAGTGACAGTGGATGGAGATGGGAGAGAACTGATCGCGAATTAAATCAAGAGGTACACAGGACAAGGAGACCAAATGTCCAACGGATACTTTAGCAGCAGTAATTTTACCTGAGGTACAGATATTTAAATGAAGCTACCAGTTTGTTACCAGGTTTGGGGCAGCTCAGGACTGTGTTGGCTAGCATGCTTTTGTTTATGAACCCGTTCTGGAGTAGTTTAAGGAAAGAGGGCAGACTGATTCCCGGGTAGCCCGCTGCTGCAGCATGTCCGCCGTGGGCAGCGTGAGGTCCAGGGACTCAGCCTCACCTGCTTTCAGTTCAGCTCTCGGCCGAGTTCCTCCTGTAGGCTGGTCTTGCATCCAGGTGGAGGTGTTCGCTGCCAGGCCCAGTGCAGTGTCCTCCTAGCTAGGAAACCCAGAGCAGTCTTCTCCCCGTACACCTAGCAGAAGTCCCGAGCAAGGCCGACCCACCTGGAGCGTGTGCTCAGCCCAGGATCGCTCTGCCTGGCAGCTGTGCCCACTTCCCAGTGCGCAGCACGGCTGACTCATCTGGTCTGTCCTCATGGACTGTGTTGCCTACAGTTCTGTTTTTACAGAGGAATGTGGGGTGTGGGGAGACACTTGGTTTGGGCAAATTATAATGAGTCTCTTGGCCTGCCTGTGGCTCGAGTTCTCAGTGCTTCCTCCTTTCTCTGTTTTTCCACTTGTAGGATCTTCTTTTTGATTGTTTTTTAGCACTGAACTAAGTGAATCTGGTGGAGTCTACCTAAGACAGGAAGTGGAGATTCCTGACAAAAGTTTGTTCTGCTTGGTTCTGATCTGCAGCAGTTGCGGAACAGCTGCTCCTCAACTGCGGAGTGAGCGAGGTTCTCCTTTGCTCGCAGGCCTGATGCTCTGAGGAGGCAGCACTGCTGCTCCGCCCTTCCCGACTCGGCATCAGTACAGGCTGGCTCGTCCCACGAGGGAGCAGGCGCGCAGGACCCAAGGCAGCATGTTTTATGGGAACACAAGGGTTGAAAGGTGCTGTCTCTGCTTGGAAGGTCAGGGAGAGTCAGGGAGTGCAGCCCTCCAGGCGGTGCGTTTGACCTGCAGCCTGCTGCTGTGGCAGTGAAGGAGTAATGAAGAAAAAGAAGACCTGAGTTTGGTTTGTGTTAAGCACATTCGCGTCCTCAGCACTTTCTGTTGCCGGAGGCAGCCGCGCCTGAGGTCCTGCAGTGGGGTGGGTCGTGGCTTGGGGCCTCTGCCTCCACTTGCTAGCTGTGTAACTTTAGGAAATTTCTCCTACAATACTATCTCCAAAATAGGGATAAAGGGAGCGGCCACCTTCTAGTGTCATTAGAAGATTAAATGGAATAAGACGCTGTTCGCGCACAGTATGCGACCTGTAAGTGATGCCAGGAGCGATAGGTATGGCGATGCATGTACATACGTTGCTATGCAACAAGATAACTCTAAATTTCTCAGTTTTAAATCAGTCACACACCTTTATTATGTCAGCTTTTGCGAGTCAGAAATCTGAACATGGCTTACTTGGGTTCTCTGCTTCATCTCCTTTCAAAGCCTCCCTCGAAATGATGGCCAGGGCTGGCTCTCCTGGAAGCCCAGCTAGGGAAGGGCCCGCGTGCCGCCCTCCGCGGCTGTCAGCGGGATTCCTTGCGGCTGAGCTGAGAGCTGCAGGCCTCACTGTCCAGCGTGCCCCGTGGGAGGCCGTCTGCAGTCCCTCCCTGCCAGGTGCTCTCTGAAGCGGGTGTTCGCAGCTTCAGTGTGTGCAAGCCCAGGAGGCTGAAGTCTTACATCACATGGTCATGAAGGTGGCGTCTCGTCCTGGATCATTGGGGCTTCCAGGGGAGGGAACAAAATCTAAGAGGCTGGTGCTTCACCCAGGCTCGCGGAGCATCTGGGGTGTGCCAGGCTCAACCAGAAAGTGCTTGGCTCTGGAGTCCTTCCAGAGCACCTCTGTGCACACTGCTTATTCTGTGCTTCGGACAAAGAAAAGCTTTCGTTGCCGAGGTCCAGCTGTGTAGCACTGTGCGAATTAGCAGCGGGCTGAGGAGTGTTCCGGAGAGTGCATTAGGCGCTGCTGTTCCCAAACAGATTTATGGGCGATTTTATTTTATGCATTGTTAATTTTGAAAATGTTAATCTGAAATTGCTACAGTATTTCAATTAATTTGGACGATTAAAACTTAGCACCAGAAGAATCCCTAGCAGAAGATAAGGCAGCTAATTAGAGGTTCTGAAACAAACTGTAGACCCTGGCACCCAGCAAGCTGGGGGACGACACTTGACAGAACTCACTCTGCTCAACGTTTTTAAGTGGGAAGAATAATTTCTGGCAGTCTAAATATTAAACTTGAATGCAGTTGAATTTTTATACAAGCTATTTAAGTCATTAACATTTTAACATGCAATTCTTAAATATTACGCAGTTCTGAAAAACTGCCTGCAGATTAACTTGCGATGTTCTCTCAGATTATTACGGTAGTGGCAGAAACACAATAGGTATTTATTGCTCACATTGTTTAAAGGTCAGCAAGTGTATACTTTTATGTCACTCCCTTCTTTGATAAGTAGCACTTTACATTTCGAGAATTTTGTTGTTAAAAATTCAGAAAATAGAAGTCAGCATAGAATGAACAAAGGTCTGCATCGGTCTCGTGTGTGTAACCATCCATCGCACTTCTGTCCTGTCGCCAGACAGAATAAGTACTGGCTTTCCCTAGTACTGATTTTCTTTGTGTAGCGCCACATGTTTGTGAAATGTCTGTATTTTTCAAATTTGGTATTCTGCTTTTATCACTTAACTTTGTTTCATGAGCATATTTGTTTATTCATTTGCTCATTCAACCATTTGACAAATATGCAGATTCGGTGCGAAGTTTACAAGAAAGAACAAGATGTGTTTTTACTTACACAGAACAGAGTATCAGGGACAGAAAGGACAAGTGAGGATTGGAGTTCACGGAAATTCAGAAGACAATGCCTAGCGGGGCGCGGACCTCGCAGGGCCGGTCCCAGGGATGGAGGTCTGCGCTGAAACCCAAGACGCCAGGAGGGGCAGAGGGGGAACCAGCTGAGCTCAGAGGGACGCGGGTGGGGAGCCCCAGCAAGCCCCTGCTGTGGGCGCGCGCGGGACAGGTGCGAACAGAAGTGGGCAGAGCCCGGGCAAGCTCTTCTCGATTCTTGCCGATTTGATTTCATTTGAAGGGCAGGTTGAGCTCTTGAATAGTTTAGAGAAGGAACAAGGTCAGCCAGGATTAATTGAAAAGATCCCTCGTCATAATGCAAAGAATGTCTCGATTATTAAATGCACTTCAAATTAGGAGGTATTAGCATAGTTTCTGTTGGATATTAATTTTCATTATCATACTACTTTGAAGAAATTGGATGTATTTGCCCATATGCCTGATTCAACTATTTAAGAATGAGATTCTCTAAGGGCTGGGGAGATGGCTCAGCGGAATAAGCGCTTCCCTGGCAAGTGCAAGGGCCTGAGTTCAATCCCTGGTTCAAAAAAAAAAAAAAAAAGAGGTTCTCAGGCTGGGTGTGGTAGTGCACACCTGTAATCCCAGCACTTGGGAGGCGAGACAGGAGGGTTGCTGTGAGTTCGAGGCCAACCTGGGCTACAAAGTGAGCTCCGGTCAACCTACACTACAGAGTGAGATCCTGTCTCAAACAAAGACAAAAAGAATGAGGTCATCAAGGTAGAATTTCTGATTCAAAGATAGAATTTCTGAATCAAAGTATATGAACCCCAACATTCTGGATATAGGGCCTTTTAGAATACTTCTGCCATTATTTGCACAAGTGTATGTGTCGTATTCCCTGCTAACACCTTATTGTTATTTTTACTTTAAGTCATTTGGTAAGGAAAGAACATGCCTGACACTTCACATCATTGTACAAATGCTGCTTGACTTTATCATGGGATTATGTCCTGATAAAACCTGTTAGGAACTGTAAATATCGTGAGTCAGAAATTCACTTAACAAACTCACTGTACAAATTGCAGCCGCTCGGCCACATAGTGCACTGCAGAGTCTGGCTTTCCGGGGGCGACGTGACCCGGGCTGGCAGCCACAGTATGGGCAGGTGCCGCTGTCCGGCACCAGGGTACAGGGACAGAAGCCTGAGGCAAGAGCAGGGTCAAAAGTGTTCTTTTCCTGGAGTTCATAGAAATTCTGCACCGCTGTAAAATCCCCAAACCATACGCTAAACCAGCACAAGTCAAGGGGTGTCTGGAGTTCATGTTTTAATATGAACTTAATTGATTCTAGGCAAGATAAATTAGTTTTGATGGTTTTTGCTATTTGTGTTATTCTTCTATAAATTAGCTTCGTATGCCTTGTATATTTTCTTCTCCAGATTTAATGCTTTTCTAAATAAGAAAAAATATATATAACAAACAATGCATTTATTGATGTATTTTTATCATTTTTTCCAGCTTACTTGTGTTAATTGGAAGGTCTTAAATTTGCAAATAATCAAAACTTATTGACTTTTTTTTAGTTTCTTTTACTGCTTTTATTTAGTTTTTTCTTCTCCTTAGTTGTATTAAATATGTGCTGTAAGTGTCTAATTGTTATAGCATTCTACCATTTAGCTTATTTAAGTGATAATTTATTTTATCTATTTAACTTTTAAAAATTCAAGTAGTAGGACTGGCAGATAGCTTGGCAGTCTAAGCACCTGCGTGCCAAGTGCAAGGAAGTTCCCAGGTTTGATCCCCGCTACTGCGTGCCATGCCAGCCCTAGAGTCCTGGACACACTGTGCCAGCCTCCAAAACTGGGCATGATAGCTCACACCTGTAATCCCAGTGCTGGGAAGGCTGAGACAGGAGGATCACTATGAGTCCAAGCTGCATAGCAAGACCCTGTATCAAATAAATCAATCAATAAATCTATCTTTAAGAGAATTTTAAGGAATAATTCTTGGAGCAATTCCACAGGGCACCTCAAAAATATTTCTAAAAATTTGTTACATGTTACAGATGTCAGTCATCTCTTTGCATGCTGCTTCATAGTCCCATTGCATCACGTTGTCAGTTTTGTACTTGATTGTACACATGGTTGTCTCAGACCACAGTTACCTTCTGTAGGACGCGCTGCAGTCTGTTCTCTTTGTTGACAGTGAGGGAATGGCGTTGTAAACAAGGAAGTACTTTGCACTGATGTGATCAGTGTCTCTCATTTGTAAAACTGGACCAACTCAGGATGCCTCCCTCAGGCTTCATTGGCCACAGCAGGAAAAGCCTCCTGTCCTCCCATGGGTGCGGAGCGGCTCTTCTCCTCGCCCTCTTTGCCTCGGGCACCAGGCCTCCTCGTCCACCGTGCACCTTTCTTTTTTATTTTTTAGGGAAGGGTCTACAGGGTGTTCAGGGTCTCACTACAAGATCAGACTGGTAGCTATCTGCTGTTTACAGCCTCCCAAAAGCTGGGTTTACAGGCACGTACCACCACGCCCAGTCTCAATTGCCATCTGAGCGCACCCCGGGGGTGGGGCTGGCACAGCAGGCTGACGGATCGAACCCCCGGCCCCTGCTCCTGCTTTCAGGCGCTTTAATCCACTGAGCTATTTGGCCAGCCTCACCTTATACCTTTCTTTCTTAATTTTTTTCAACTGTAATTGGTGTGAGACTAGGTCTGTTATTGTAAAAGATCTTTAGTTTTAATAATTTTTATGACAGTGACACATTATTTTTACTTTATTTGAAATATGTAGTAGCTATATCCACCTTATAAAACACTACAAATTCTGCATGTAAGAGTTCTCAATGAGAAGACTGATATAGTAGTCTCCCTTTAACATTGATTATTTAAAAAATTATTTAAGAGAATAAAAATGACAAAGCAGAATTTCAAAACAAGCTGGTAGGAAATTAACAACGGTTCTTATATTGCATATTGTTAGCCTCAAAGTGGGTGCTCAAATCACAGACAGAGGCATGCAATATTGATTGGAGAGGGCCCGGGGAGATAGCTCAGTAGGATAAGTGCTTGCCTGGCAAGTGCAGGGTCCTGAGTTCAATATCCAGTAGAAGATTGATTGGAGAACTGAGCTTTGCTCTCTTTTGCAGTTACGCACAGCCAGCTAGAGTCCAAAAATGTCTGGTGGAAAACTTGAGAAATAAATCACCCTTCAGTTTTAAATTGTGCATTGTTCCCAGTAGCATAATGATACCTTGCGCTGTCCTGCTCCGTCCCACCTGGACAGAAGTGACCCCTGCCGTCCGGCACATACACCTTGTGATCACTGCCCACCTGCTGGCAACTTTGTAGCCAGCCTGAGTCTCAGCCATGAGCTCACTGGCCGCAGTGTGGAAGTGGTTGTGTTCATGGGCTCCTACCTTTCCATAAAGCGGCCTCTGTCCCAGGAGTCATTGTGTAAGGATGCCGGGGCGTAACGTGACGCCTGGCAGGACGTCTCTGCTAAAAGTGGCAGTGGTGCAGGGTACAAAGGAAAACCATCAGTACAGGATTTGGTGCTATCCCTGCTTTCAGACAGCACCTGCCAGTCTGGGCTCTGTGTGTTGCCATGGAAACACGAGGTGTGTGTGAGAGACTCGGCTGGGGAAGTTGGTGATAAGCAGGGAGAACCATGCCTCTGGTCTCCGCCTGGCACACGGATGCTGCTGCTCGCCTCAGAGACCCGGCTTCAGGGGTGCAGCCTCCGCCCGTCCTGCTGCACCTTCCGTGCTTTAATGGCTCCGTGGAGTGATGTGGTGCCTTCAGTGCCGGACAGAACGTTCCTTCTTGGGTCTAAGAATTATTCTCTAAGCTTGTTTAGAGAATATCAATGAGATTAGAGAGGTTAAAGCTGCAAATATTTCTGTACTCCCACCTGCCATGATGTGCTCATATTAAAACTTTTTGTTCTCAGAAGAAGTAAATTTCCATTAGAAAAATGTCGTGTGTGCTTTAGGGATCCCAAGTTTAAACACTGTATGATCCATTTAAATTCAAGCAGTATCTAAGAACAGAATCCGGCCAATGGTTTTGAGAAAATGAAATGGCAACACCTTCTTAGAATCTCAAACTGTTCAAGGGTATTTTTTTTTCCCTAGCAAAACAGGAAGAAGTTGGAAAAAGGCATATGGATTCAGGTTGAGCATAGGATGTATTTTAAACTTGAATCGGCACTTTATTCATATTTGTGGTGTGACTTAAAATTAATTTGGGGGAAGCATTTAGATTTTTGAGAGGGGAAAATTTTTCTATATATCTGAGTCTAAGTCAACATTTGTGGTGGCTAATTAATCACCACCTTATGTAACTACTTCTCCTACCTAAAGAGAAGCTACTGGGATGCGAGAAGTTTATAGTCTGAATGCCAAGTACAGATCTTGCCTCTCCGAAAGGAGTTCATTAATCATCATTGAAGCACAAGAACAAACATACTTCATGTCTCCTGCCAATTTTTTAAATAACATCTCTGAAAGAAAAAAAAACTACTAAATTTTATCTTCATCTGAAAAGTTTTAATTTGGCTGTTATTTAATTTGTGATAATGTTATGTAAATTTAGCGCGTTCTGAAATTGCCCATGCATAGCGTGGTGTGTTGTAAGAATATTGGTGGAGTTTGGACCTCTGGTTCAGAACAGCCTGAGTCCAGATTGCCGGCTCCGGCACCGCACCCGCGTGCAGGCAAAGCGTCTCGACCCCAGGGCCTTGCGCAGCGTGACTGGGCAGAGCCAGCTCTCTCCTTGGTAGGATGCCATGTAGGTTTGAAACACGATTTTCTTTTCACGTTTCTATGTAAATCACTGGACAATTTAATATGCCTCCATTTTCTCATCTGAAAAAGGGGATGAAGTGCCTTGTGTATATTGCCTGATTGTCTGGCACAAGTGAGGTCCTGCTTTAATCAAGAGGGAGCCTAGCAATGGCACACAAACTCATGCAATACAATTTAAAAAATGCCACATTTTATAATTTGTATTTTGTCATGTGTCTCCTATTCCAGTGCTGAACTTATTTGGATGAGTCATGATTTTGCTCTTAGTTACTAAAGCCTCTATTGCAGTATTTTTTTAAAAAAAATTGCCATTTACTAGAAAGTTCTTTTTATAATTATATATTTACATCTTTTTATTTTGATTTTCTAATTTCAAAAAATGACTTACAAAGAAGAAAAAACGTGACAGACACAGCACCTTGCCAATAGATGAAAGAGATGGCAATCTAAAAAAGGGAAAGAATACAAACTTTATGAAAAATGAAGAGATGCAAAAATGTAATCATAAGTTTAAAAAACAAGCCTGAGGCACAAGCCAAAGTGGCTCCAGCCTAATTTTGTTTATAATCATTAGCAACCAGGAATTAGAGGTAGGAATGGATCCAAGAGACATTCTCAGGCACTCCTGAAAATGCAGTGTTTTCTTTTTTGGTCCCTAATAGAAGACTTGCCCTTTCTTGTTTTTTCTTTATTTCTGTGATCCCTGTTTTTAGAGGCATTGCAGAAAGCTCAAAGGAGCTGAGGCAGTTCTGTGGGCACGGCTGAAACGCAGCCTTGAGGCTTCAGGGCATCACGGAAGACGGCTCGGCCTGCGTCCAGGTACAATGGCGGGGCAGTGCTTTTTGTCCCCCTTTAAATGGCCAAGGATAAGAAGAGATCATACAGACTCCTAGGAAGGCTTGCTTCATTTTTAGTTAAAGCAGTTTGGAAAAAGGACATTGAGCCGAGTAGAATAGCAGGAGGCTTTTGTGAGGTGAAGCAGAGTGAAAGTGCAGGCCGGAATTTCTCTGTCTTCAATTTTAAAGAACACTAGCCCGGCTCGTCTTTCTTGCTTTCCCGCACCAATCTGAGCACCTCATGAGCTCCCGACTCTCTCCGCTGGGTGTTTTCCTGTACAGCCGGCACTCGCTCCTTCCCCAGTCCTGAACCTTACACCCTGCTTTCCGAAGAGCTGATGAGAATTGTTAGCACGCTGCCGTAACTACCCCAGGCGATCCCGATTACAGGCCACCCGGGTGATAAGAGCCTGCCTGCCACCTACGTGGAAAACTTAGGTCGTGTATGGCAGCCGCATTTCCTTCTGAATCATCTGCATTCTTTTGAGTGCAGTTTTTTTTTTTTTTTTTTCCTAAAATTGCCATTTGCATCTTCTGTGGGCTGCAAATTTTTTTCTCTGGAATCCTGGTCCCTTCCTTCGATACCATGAGGAAAAAGTTGATGGCTTGCTAGGCCCCCATTGTGCACACTGTGTTGTTGGTATGCTCATGGGGACCTTGGAGAACTAAGCTTGGAGTGAACATTAGGCACTCCGTCACTCAGGTGCTGTAATTTTTATATATTTTATTTTTAATTCTAATAACGAAACACATGAGGTAGGTATGTGCTCATCTTAAATGAAATAGCTACACTGAGAGCTCCAAGAGTTGTCCCAGGTTACAGTAGGAGTGAGCCTAGAAGCTGAGCTTTCAGCTCGGTCTATCACGATGTATTCAGTGGAATTGTTCTCGAAGACCTCATACGAAAAAAATCTCTTGATACCCAAGACCTGTATATAAAGAGGCATAGTACTTTCTATAACATTGTGTGTTAAATCATATCTGAATGACTGATAACACCTAATGCAATGTAAATGAAATCGCTTTTATGCTGTATTGTTCAAGGAAAACTAACAAGAAAGGGTAAGTCTGTGCTCAGTACAGGAGCAGGGTTTTTTCCCTGAGTATTTTTAGCTTGTGGTCGGCTTCGTATGTGGATGTCGAGCCTGTGGATACAGAGGGCTGCTGTATGAGTAGAGTTCCACAATCAGGGCAAGCATTGGGTGTCTTAAACTAATTTAGAGGTCCTCAGGGGGATGCTCCTGTGCTTCACCAGGAAAGGTACCCTGTATCCAGACGGCCTTGTCTGTGGGGGATGCCAGACACTCAGGAGGGGGAAGGGAGCTAAGGTGGGAGAAAGAATTGATCATAGCCAAAAAGGGACAATCAGGAAAGCACTGTTAATCTGAGACGGTGGCAGGAACGTGGCCCTGATGGCAGGGCTTCCGAGGAGGGGCCGTTCTTGCTGTTTCTTGGATGTCTGGGTCAGTGACAGCCATCACAGTGCCTCCTGATAAAGGACTTGTCTGTAAGGCCCCCACTAGGCAAGGACGGGCGGGTGGACACAGCCGGTGCCCCTCGGGTGTCTGTCACCCTTCCATCCAAATACTAACCAGGCCAGACCCTGCTTAGCTTCCGAGATCAGACAAGATCGGGCGCGTTCAGGGTAGTATGGCTACAGATTGTCACCCTTAGGGTGCTGCGGTTCAAGGAAGGATGGCTCG
Source organism: Octodon degus (assembly GCF_000260255.1). NCBI lineage: Eukaryota > Metazoa > Chordata > Mammalia > Rodentia > Octodontidae > Octodon > Octodon degus. Next base: position 3,964,613 of record NW_004524660.1, read on the forward strand.
TCCCACGCAGCCTTCTAAGTCTGTCACCAGTAGGCCTTTGCATTGAATTAAGAAGATCGAGGGTAAAGTCATAGTGCAACATCAGGACCTGGCCCTCCTCAGACCTCGAAGCACCGCTTCTGTTCATTCTTTATACTGCCCTTCCCCGTAGTGTCTTCAGGGCTCAGGGAACAGTTTTTCTATGTTAAATAATTCTAGGGTTTGATTATTTTTCTGTTGTGTGATTTATAGTTGGCTGTGTGTATGACCCCAACATAACTCGTCACCATCAATCAGTCACTTGGTTATGACAATGTTTCTTAAATTTGTTTATATTGTTTCAGATTAAAAAAAAAAAAAGTGTCTTATTTCCTGGGAAGATGGGGAGGCCTCGTTGGATTAAGCATCCTGCCTTGTAGTGCGCGTTCCTGGCGCAGGGCGTGGCTGGCTAAGCAATGTAAGCGTGAAGAAGTTGGGTTTAGCAGGCAGCCCGTGCAGCACAGGGCTTTGGTGCTCAACACTGCCTCCGCCGCTGAGCTCTCCAGCCTCTCTCCTCAGTCGCGCCCCAGTGGAGACCTCGGCGCCCCCTGCCCGAGGGGCTGAGTCTGGATGGCCAAGAGGCGCATGCTGGGCATCAGCGCTGTGTGTGGCTCTGTGCAGGCATTGACTAAGTCATGGCTATTAATCCGCCCACTCCCGGCCTCCTCGGGATCCTGAGCCGGGTGGGTGTGAAGGGGCACCACGGTCTTCCAGGCAGGGCCCTGTGCCAGACTCCTGAGGGCAGCAGCCACGCGGGGGTCTTGTTGTCCCCTTTGTCAGGATCCAGGTCCTTAGCGCAGGGGCCGCAGTCCAGGCGCTGGCCCGTGTGCCCTGTGCATCGCGTGGTTGGCAGGTGTTCCAGCCGCAGAGCTGCCCCCAGGCCCTCCTCGTACGCTTTTGGACGTGAATGCTTCACAGATTGCGGAGGGAGGTTGCCTGTGTTCGAATCCAGGCCTGCCCTTTCCTCGCCCCAGGACCTTGCACAAGCCACTGTGCCGCCCTCTGTGGTCCTCTTGAAGATCACTGGAAGACCCACTTCCTGGCGCGCCGTGATGCTTAAATGAGTGGGTGTGTCGATGGGAACAGGCTCTGGCACGTGATAGGTGCTTTGTCAGTGCTAGCCGAGGTAGGAGAAAGTAAAGTGGGTTCATTTATCTTGAAGTTATGATAGAATCGTATTCTACAAACAGATCAATGCAGTATTTAGAAGGCTAGATTCATATTTAAGGGGGGCTGAGAAGGTGGGGGCAGCTCAGGCAGTTCATAGGAAGAAGCGCGTGCCGTGGCTAGCCCACCTCAAGGCGGGCACTTGCCACATCTCGAATGCGCATGTCACACAGGGTAGCTGGTGGGATTTCAGTTCCTAAAGCTAGGAGTACAGCAAATAAAGCCGTCTTTCATCATTTTTAATGACAGTTTCCTTCCTACCTTGAACCCTTAAGTATCCTTTAATGCCTAGAGAATGTCTGCTTCTGTCTCCCTCACGGGAAAGTTAGTACCTGGGCACGAGGGTGCGCCTAGCCTGCCCAGCGCCAGCTCGGCAAGCATCCTGGGAGGCCCTGCGCAGTGCGGTGCCCCCAGGCGTTCAGCCCCACACTTCAGTCCTCTTTCCCTACCGGGACTCTCTGCTCCCCTCCTTTAGTTCTGTGCAAGGTTTTTCCTATTCTTTTTTCTCATCTTGGGAACATACCTACCACAGGTCTCGTTATTAATTGTGTTTTTTTTTTTTTTTTTTTAAAGAAAACAAGACAGTGGTTCCCCTCTACCCCACAGTGCTCCCTCAGGCCGGGAACACAGCTCCTCCCTCTGTGTGCGAGATGGAGGGCGAAAGCCTGGTGCGATGTGTGCAGGTCAGGATCTCGCTGAGGGGCCTGCTGCTGCTGGGAGAGAAACGGCCGAGAGCCGGCCCTGCCTCTCAGCGTGGTGGCTCTGTGGGTGGCGACACGTGCCTGGAGACCCACACACCCCTTCACAGATGACACACTCTGCGCGGTTGAAGTCAGTGTGGTCTTCTCAAGGGCCTTGCTTTTGAGAAATAAGACATCACCTTGTGGCGTTTAGTACTGGTGCAGCAGTTGCCGGTGGCTGTCGTAGCCAGGTGTGTGATCGTGTGGAGTCACCTCACCTTTTCCAAGTGGCCTCCTTGAAGTTCCCACACGTGGGTGTGCTGTGGCCGGCAGTCCCTCCCCCTCCCTTGCTCCTGCTCCCCCCGCCCCTGCTTTCTTTGTGTTTAGATGTTCCACCTTCTGTAAATGTTTGAATCACTGTGTTTACTGGAGCTTTGTCTTTGCTATTCCCAGCAATATGGAGCGTAGTAGGTGGCTGGTAAGTCTACACTGAGTAGAGCTGTAAGTCCACCTTTATGAGAAGCGGTGTTAGTTTGCAGTGTGAAAACTCTTTAACCTCAAAAGTGAAATCTCTTTGAAAAGCAGACTTATGACTCTTTTTTTCCTCTTGGAAGATTAAGAAAGTAGTTTATTAATGAGGCCTCAGTTCAGTGTTTTTTAAGCGTTACTTTTCAAATTAGTACATATAAACAATGAAAAGCATTCTGTTTGATTATCAATGATTCTGTGGTAATTTTGGTAAGTTGTTTTAGACTATAACAGCAATGAATGAGAGATTTCCAAACCCACATTAATATAGAACACAGACATCCTTATGAAATGGTATTTTGGTAAGTTTACAAGAGTCTTCAGGTGCAAATAATTTGCATCTGATATCAACCACTCGGAGCCGATTGGAACAAGAGACACTTCATTAGGAGCCGTAACAGCTGCCGCACAGTATTGCTGTAACACTGTTTTCTGGAATTATTTAAAAAATTGCTGGATTCTCATATACTTCTTTTTTTCTTCCTCCTAATTTCATATGCATGTATCTGGTAATATGAATAACTGGTTGGAAGACAACACTATGCGTTACACAAATGCTCTGAAATTCTTATTTAAGTGAAATTCTGTATTGCTTGTAATTTTTGTTTTACTAATCTGTACTCTATAAATTAAAAATATATAAAAAATAAAAATTAAATTAAACAATTTCTGATCAAAAAGGAAAAGCAATCAAATTTTTCAGGAGAGGTGAAATCCTAGCAAAGCCTTCATCTTGGAAATTGCTTTTTTTTGTGGGGCTTTTTTTTTTTTTTTTTTTTGAGGTGGGTTCTCACTGTGCAGTTCTGTCTAACCTTAAGCTCACTTTTTAGTCCAGTCTGATCTCAAACTTGCAAGGATCTTTCTGCCTCAGCCTCCTGAGTGCTGGGATCACAGATGTACACCACCACGTGTGGCTGAAATTGTTATTTTTTTGAAACTATCATGCCACCTATTCTATTTTTCTTGCATTAATATTTCTGGTGAAGGAACAGTTTATAGTATAATTTTGTTCACTATGTTTATTTTCAACCCCCAACTAACTAGGATCAAAGATACAAATTTAAGCTATTTACGGTGACAGAAAAGCTGTAAAGTTGTAGAGTATCTAAAGATGTTTTCAAAGCCCATCTAGAAGACTGGTGTGCACATTTATTTTGTTAAGAGTGATATTTTGTTTTTTATCAGAAATACTTGATTTTGGATTTCTCAACTTTTTTCTCATTATGAAAATTTCTTTGAATAACCCAGATTCATATGAACCTTATCCACAGTGCAGAAGTTTGTATATTAAATTTGAAATAATATAGTTCCAAATACAACTGTATTCCCTGGTTTATTCAAGAACTTAGAGTTACCTCAGATATCTTTAAACCATGAAGTCTTCAGTGTGTTTAAAATGTAAGTAGGTTTATCCAAAACTATAGTTGGGAAACCTGGCAAAGCATCAGGAAGCCAAGAGCTGCCTGTGCGACCCAGGAGGCAGATGTGGAGTCATGGCCCAAAGAGTGAGAGTCCCTGGGCCCTGGCTTCTGGGGCGCTGCCCCTCCGCAGTGCCTTTGGCCGTGCATGCTTCAGGAGCAGTTAGGTGGGCTTAGGAACTCAGCGCTCCCCCCTTGCCCATTAGCCTTCCCTACCCTGTAGGCGAGTGCTTCCCGAAGTGGTTTTCTCTAGGGCGTAGAGCACCACAGAGCTTTCCCTTGGCTAGCAGAGGTTCTTTCTGAAACATCCTCCTATGAGCTGTCATTCTGGTTGGATTTGGGACTTAAGCTTTAAGCCAGTGCTCTTGGAGAAAATCACCTAGAATCTTAGGGCTTTTTACAACATGGAAAAGCTGGTCACTGGGCCTCCAGGAGCACTGCACAGCCTCTGGGCTCTGGAAATGTTCCCTGCACCTGGGCGTCAGCAAGGGCCGGTGGCTCCGTGCTTGTTGTTCATGCAGATCCCTTTTTCATTAAAAAGAACCAGATCACGCAGCATAGAAACACAGACGCTATTCTTTCATGCATGTTGTTTTTGAGCTTCTGCAATGTTTCAGCCTTAACTGTAGTTTTTTCTTAAAACAATTTGTGATGTTTTTAAGATAATTTTAATCACTTGGAGAAAGGTGACTAGATACATTTGTATTGATGATGGGTGGGAGTATAAACTTGTTGACAGGCTCGTTTTGCAAAGTGGATTCAATGCTTAGAAAAACCTAACAACTCATTATTTTAAATGACAAAGTCTTCGTAAATATCGTGCTCTGGTTTTGAAATTTCAGGATTATACTGTCTAAGCAATTACTCACATTATGAATTAAAATTTCTAGTGCTTACAGAGCTGTTTAATTTTTTGCTTTAATCATATAATGACTTGAAAATCTAAATAATAATCGTTCATTTAGAAAACAAAAATACTTCCCTCAGAAAATCTGGAATATAAACTTTATTTTTTAATTTAAATTTAGAAATTTTGGCATAAAAACATCAGCATCATGTACATTAATTGGATAGCATGGGATGTTTTGATACATGCATATATTTTGTGATAGTTCAGTCATCTTAAACTTCTCAAATCCTCAACATTCTTGTGGTGAGACATCGAAAGGCCTTGTAGCCTTTTGAAAGGCGCATTGATGCTGGGGAGATGACTCAGTAAGGGCCTGAGGTCAATCCCCTGTTCTGCCCCCCCAAAAAAAAAGGCACATGGCTGTTGTCTGTCTTCAGCCCGCTGCACAGCAGCATAACACGGCCGTCTTGCTCCTGTCTCTCTCTAGTCCAATCCTCCTCATCCATTCTTTCTCCATCTCCTCTCACCCCGGCCTCTGGTGACAACCGTCCTACTCTCAGTGGCAGGAAAATGAGCTGTTTTGTATTCCAAATGTGAGCGAGATTATGCATTAGCTGTCTTTGTGTACATGGTTTATTTCAGCCCATGGGATGCCCTCCGGGTCCATCCGTGTTGGTACCATGGCAGGATCTCTTTCATTTTTGTGACTGAGGGGGATTCTGTGGTGTGGATAGACCCAGGACGTTGTCTTTATCCATTGATCAGTTGGTGGACACCTAGGTTGGTTCTGTTTCTTGGTTACAGTGAAGAGCTTCAGTGAATATGTGGGTATGGGTGTGTCCTTAACCCACTGCATTTTCATTGGGTGTATCTAGTAGTGGGACTGCTGGGTCATATACGGTAGCTTGCTTGTCATGTTTTGAGGCATCTTCGTTATGTTTTCTATAGTGGCTAAATGAATTTACCTTTTCACTAACAATATGGCGAGGTGATCTTATTTTCAATGATAGATAGATATGTTGGGTACTGCAAGTTCCAGAGAATAATAGGTATAGAAATAGGACCATAAATGTAAGGATCTTTGCTGTAAGGACTTAGAATCTAAAGGAACCATGCTTTCTTAGGAATACAGAATTTGGCAATGTATTATTTAAGAGTCTGCAGGTAATTGAGGGCTCCAGTGCCAGAGCAGCTAGCACACCTGCCCCTGCCCTGACGCAAAGTGATGGGGAGCTGGTAGGGCTGCGCTTTATGGGGGCGTGCCTTCCTCCCAGCCTACTACTGTGACCGGTCTGTCCAACCCTAACCAAGAGGCCCTTCACGAAGCAGCCTTGTTTGTGCCGCTAGATTCCCTGTGGCCCTTGGCTGCTCTGGCCCTGTGATCCCAGCTGTGCCTGCTGCGATTGACCCTGGAATCTGGCTTGGGGATGTCCTTGTTCTTCAGAGGGCAGGTACAGATTCTGTACACCAGCACCAGTAGCAAAGATTTATTACTTTCAGATCCTAGGCAAGGTGGGTGAGGTGGTAGAAGGGCAGTCCTCCGTCCCTGGCGCAGGAATGAAGAGGCATGCAGAGAGAGACTGGTATATGTGAAAGCGTAAGTGGTAGATCAACTCAAGTTCTTCAGCAAATGCCTAAATGATGTTTTAAAGAAAAAGCTGACAAAGCGGAGAGCCCAATGTGGTAGGCAGGAAGAACGCCTCTTACGTTCTTATCTCTGTCTTCTGGCCCCAGCCCCATGAGTATGGTATAGACCAGTGGTGACAAACCTACGGCACGCACGCCAGCAGGCTGGAATCGCTGACAGCCGCCACAGGCTCACCTCACGGCACAGACCCTTCCTTCACTGTGTCAGGGTGACCATAAGACTATGCAAATTCATTACATAGGCAAAACAGCCCTGTATGATCTTTATAGATTTTCTATTTTCCAAGCAAAATTAATGAAATAGTTAATATTTATTGAAATTATTCTGCACATTTTGTTCTTAATGATAAATATTCATGCAGCCTTTTATATTTAAATATTTTATTCTTTAATGATAAACATTCATGCAGACTTCTATTTATTTAACAAGCATTTATTGGGCACCAAGCACCAACTCGCAGGGTAAACAGCTGAGTAATTCATACTGTTTGACCTTGTATAGCCTCGAATATATTTAAGAGGAAAGGAAACAAAATTAATGTTTAATTTCTGTGATAGAAATTAAGTTGTGGAAATTCACTCAGGCAAAGACGGGTGCCAGCCCAAGAAGGCTGGGAAGGTGACCGAGAGCAGGCGCATAGCAGGCCTGGAGTGGGCAGAGCTTTGAGCCCAGCACTGGGCAGAGGCTCCCTCGAGGGCTGGGTGGGGCCTGTGCTCCGGGTTTGCTGAGGCTTGCAGGTCCTGGGAGCCCTTGCCTTGTGCAGGCGTGCCCGCTGCTTGCCAGGCCTGCCCACAGGGGCTGCCTCTGCCAAGGCCCGGGGAGTGTCATGAAGCTCAGCCCCTGCACGGTGTGGTAGGCGAGTGCACGGTGGCGCTGGTGTCCACGGGAGGAGGAAGCATTCTAGGCCTGTGTCTTAGGCAGGAAGAGCATCATGGGAGGCTTCGGCTTACCACTATCAACCAAAAAAATTTCACTGCAAAGACTTGAAGAAACAGATGTTAACTGTACGAAGTTTAGAAAATTCAAATTAATACAAATCCTCATAATTTCACAAAGCTAATATGTAATCATTATTAACATTGCAGCGGTATCTTCATAGAGTTTCTTCCATGCTTTGAACTTTTCAAACAGAAGTGAGATCTGGTGTGTGCTCCCCTGTTCTGTGACTTGCCCCCTCTGGAAGGTATTTGGACAATATTCCACACGTTATAGAATAGTCGTCTATGATGTTATATTTACTTGCATTCAGTGTGCTGTTGCATTATAAAAGTGCACCACAGGTTTAATTTAACTAGCTCCCTATTGCTATTTGTTTAGAGTATCTCCAATTTTTTCATACCATAACTATTACAGTTAATATTTGAAAGTATACTAATTAAGTTTATAAAATTTAGCTCTTATTTAAAAGTCAATACTTTTTATTATTCAAGTAAACATATTTTAGGAAGTCTTTTGTGTTATAGAAAAAAAAAATTCCATCAAGTGAGATCTAAAGCACAGTCAGGTTAACAGGCTCTCTTGGTAGCTGGGCTCATCCTGTGCTCGGTCCTGCCCCAAACATGCACTAAGAGCAGGCCCGCCCGCCTGGACTCCTGCCTGCCTGGACTCGCGTCTGCCTGGACTCCTGCCTGCCTGGACTCCCGTCTGCCTGGACTCGCGACTGCCTGGACTCGCGACTGCCTGGACTCCCGTCTGCCTGGACTCCCGTCTGCCTGGACTCGCGACTGCCTGGACTCCCGACTGCCTGGACTCCCGTCTGCCTGGACTCCCGTCTGCCTGGACTCGCGACTGCCTGGACTCCCGTAGTGTTTGGGTTTGTGTACTGTGTGGTCAGTTGTGCTTTATAATAATTCCCTGTACAGCTGCTCTTGTCTGTTGGACTCTGAAGTTTGTGAGGGCGAAGGCAAGTCTATCTTGTTTCTCAGTGCCCTTCCTGACCACAAGATGAGTATATGGTGGGCTTTGAAAACAGTTAAACATGGGGGTGAACGGATGCTTTAGGAGAAAATGAAGGAGCGGAAGCTGAAAGCTGAAATACCAGAGAAGGAAGCTTTCCGAAGGTCTCCTTCACTTTGCAGTCGTAGCTACTAATGTGTTTCATGAAATAGAAGTGGAAGGGCCTTCACTTAGTAAGGGCAGCTGAGAGGACACTGGTCACTCTGTGTATTTCTGTAAGAGGAGCACCGGATGCCTCGAGAAACTGGCATGCGGATCACCTTCTTTTCTAGTTATCTTGTTTCAGAGCCAAATCACTGCCTTCCCACTCACTAGGGATAATTAAGATGAAAATAACAATTATATAACTCAAGTAGCAAGAAAGAAATTTTCAAGTTCAGTACTTTGAACGTGGTATTCACTGTGGATAATGTTATTCAGAGGATAACAGCCAGGTGGAAAATGTATGCAAAGAAAGGAATTCCCCTTCCTCCAAGCATCGTGGAGTCTAACAGGTTACAACCTGAAACCGGAGCAAGAGGGCTGGGGGCGGGGAGCGAGTGCACTGAGCATGAAGCTGAGTACCTTGGGAATACGTTCAGATGCCAGAGCTCTTGGGTTTTTCGGAGTTTTCTCTCGTCCACAGTGGGCCCTGGAGAAGCTGTTCTGTTTGCCCTCTTACATTTGGCTGGGGTTGTAAAAACATGAGATGGGAAAGGTCTAGACCATGGGTGATGAACCTGTGGTGGGCAGGCCACAGCAGGCCCTCTCTGGGCACTCAGGCAAGTGTGTGAGTTGTTTTCTCTAAATTAAAACCTCAAGGTTCAGGTTTAATGGCAGTGTTGACACTTTGCAGTAAATAAGTGGTCTTGGGTTGCACTTGGATACTTGGTCTCTGGATGAATGGCCGCCGCAGGCCTACGTGGGCCCTCGCATTCTCCTTTGTGTTCTCACTGATCAATCGATATGATAGAAAACTGTTTGCAGGTTTAACTCATATGTGAAAAGAAACCTCATATCTGAAATTTATCTGACAAGAAGCAAAAACCCAAATGCTGGTCACTGCACGGCCATGCAACATGACAGTGGACATCGGTGTGCATTTCTTTTAAAGAGACTAAATTGAGATACATCCTGTAGAGTCCAAGAGTATTAAAAAAATACAAAATTTTTATGTTTGTGTACACTTATAAGTGAATTATAAGTGAATTTATATAAAATACAAGCACTTCCTTGTAAGAAGAGTGGTCATGTCAGTACTTTTGAAGAGTCTGAAAATGATATTTAGCAATCCCAGGTAACTTTCTTTCTCATACTGTGAAGTGTCACATCTAAGGATGCTTAGATTTGTATGCCGCTCCTTCATTCACTGTGTGTGTGTGTGTGTGTGTGTGTGTGTGTGTGTGTGTGCAGGGTCTCACTACGCAGCTCGGACTTGTGGTGATGCTCCTATTTTCAGCCTCCCTAGTGCTGGGATTGCAGGCATGTACCACCATGCCCAGGCTCATCTCCAGCCCTTTAAATAACCTCTTCTGAGACGGGACATTAGGCAGTTGCCCAGCTTGGCCGTGAACCTGTGATCCACCACCTCACGCCCTGCAGCTGAGACTGCAGTGTTGCTCCAGGGGGCCTGGCTGGCTATTATTCTTTTCAGCAGGTGCACCGGTAGTCATTTATTTACAAAAGAGAATTTCTTTGACAAATTATTATAATCCTCATTCTCCCTATGTATATGTGGCTTTGAGGCAATAAGTCACACCTCTTACTCTCTAGCCATATTTGTTTATAATTGTATGTTTAAATTTATATGGTAGTGACTTTTTTTTTTTTTTTTTGGTGGAACCTGGGATTGAACTCAGGCCCTTGCACTTGCCAGGCAAGCACTTATTCTACTGAGCTATCTCCCTAGCCCCTATGGTAGTGACTTTATTGAGGACATTTACTTAAACTGGAAAGTTTTTAAATTTTATTTTTTTGTTGATACATGGTCTCGCTATGCAGCTGAGACTTGTAGTAACCCTCCTGCCTAAGTCTCTCTAGTGCTGTGATTGCAGGCGTGTACCACCACACCTGGTTTGGCATGGTATGCAGTACTGGGGATCAGACTCAGGACATTGTGCTTGCCTGGCAGGTGCTCAGGCCACCAAGTTATCTCTCCAGCCCATAAGCTAGAATTGTTTTGTATTGAAAAGATACTGCAGAGTTGTGCCCAGTAGGGGAATTGAGGCAAAAAAAAAAAAAAAAAAATGACATTTAATGAAATGCTCATATAAATTCTATGCCAAAATCAAAACTAGGACCTAAGCTACAGATTTTCTAATTAAATTTCTATGGCATGGCTGTCCTAATAGTGATTAATTAACAATTCCTTTGTGTTACTTTACTAATAAAAGCATTGGATGTTTAGGTGGTTGGATATACTTTTTTGTGTGTGTGTCTGTGTGTGTCACTGGCTCGGCTCTCTCTGGGGGTGGGACTGGCATGGCATGTGGTGCCAGGGATCAAATCACAGTCCCTGTGCTTGCCTAAGCTTGCCTAAGTTTGCCTAAGCATGTGCTTTAGATCACTGAGCTATCTCGTTGGCTTCTGGACATACATCTTTAACAACACCTGTGGAGCACTTGAAAAATATCACTAAATAACAGCATGCTATTTTGATATTCAGCTCTGTATCCTTTTCTCCTAATAGAAGCTTCTCAGTAAGTTGTGTTCTAGTCATGCCGGGCCCTTTCGTCTCTGTGCAGCCTCAGCTGACCTCTGTCAGTGTCATGCAAGATGCCGAGTACTGTGTTCAACGTTACAGGAGCCACTGCTGTGGCTGAAGGAGCGTATCCCCAGAGGTACCTCTCAGGACAAAGTGTCAAGAAGGGTTAGAGCTCTGTGTATAGCAATTTATTTTTAGCGGTACCCTTTCATAGCGCTTATTATGACCTCAGATAGCCAAAAAAAAAGGGGAAAGTAAAGAGCATGTAGGCTGTGGAATTTGCAATTACGATTGAGGACTACAGAATTTTATCTTCAGGCCATGACTTTATAGATTTGGAATTTGCTCATAACTCTCATCTGTGTACTATACTGATCTAACTGTTGTGAGATTGTTTTGCTTCATAAACTAAAGTCTTAACATTAATTATTCAAGAAATAGAAGTGATCATCTTGCCTAAAAAGCACGTTGCAGGCCATGCTGAAGTTGAGGTTAGGCTGGCTTGAGGAGTGGCCTTAGAATATATTTTTAAAAAATAATCCTAAAAAGCAGATGCATGCTTTTAAAATTAAAATAACTACAAGATCAGTGTCCAAGATATAGACAGCGCTCCTAACAATGAGCAGAAAAGGAAATGAAGAATTGCAACAGGAAGCAAACGTGAAAAGAATGTGGGCAGGTGTTCCGCAGTTCAGAAAAACGTAAAAAATCTTGAATATAGTATTGTCTTTGAAAGCCTTCGTCGTCCTGCTTTTCACGTTTCAGCCTTTATTCCAAATAGGTTCACTGAGGAAGGCTTGTTTCTGGGCTCCGCTCTCTCCTCGTGCTTATCCCTTTGCCCCTACAGCTTAATTGCTGTCCTTTTTTAGTAGTTACCATAAGATGAAAAACATATTTTGTGCTGAGATTGCTTAGGATTAGGATTACTATATAATTTTTCTTATTTTTACAAAATTTGAAGCATAGAGACATTTTCAATTAAGCAAATTAGGTTAATATAAATAACTTATTTCAGAAGGAAAGAAACTGCTTAGTAAGCCTGGTGCTGGCACAAGCGTGCTGGACCAGGCCACGGACGGGACACTGTGTTCATCCCCAAATAGTGCAATAAAACTGTGTAGTGCCAGGTGTCCCCTTTCCTAGACGTGAAAGCGCAGTGTTTGTAGGACCCGACCCTCGGCCTCTGCACAACCTGTGTTCTTGCTGATCAGCCTGTACCACTTCCCTCGTCGCCTTCTCTGTCTCGATAGCCACACAAAGGCCCTGCTGCCGTCCAGCTGGGGGCCTTCCCTTGTACTGCTGCTGGCTCAGACCCAGCCGCCTCCCTCCTTCTCACCTCCGGTGACCCCTACCCCTTGTTCTCTTTCAGCCGCTCACTCCTTAGCCGTGTGGCCTCTTCATCACTCAGGGTTGTCTGTTGCTGAAACATCATATTCAAATGCCTGCGGTCTGGGGCCGGGGAGATGGCTCAGTAGAACAAGCATTTGCCGGGTAAGCGCAAGGGCCTGAGTTCAATCCCCAATTCCGCAAGAACAAAACAAAACCAAAAACAAAAAAAACCCCAAATGCCTGCAGTCTTGGAGCTCTGGTCTCTACTCCTGCTCCCTGGCCACTCTGCGAGCGAACCGGGCCAATTTCTGTGGCCCGGTCTGTGAGCTAGTCATTGCCAGAGCCTGGTCAGCGGTGGCGGGCCTTGTTGAGCTTCCAGCGACAGGGACAGCCACCACGGTGCGTGCGCCATAGGTTCGCCCGCGCGGGCCCAGCAAGCTGCGCGCTCTGAGAATCGATGCCCTCCTAAGCGTGCAGCCCGTGGGGCCCACTTCTCTCCGCCAGGCTCATCTCTTCTCCACCTTAGTTCTCGCTTTGAATCTGCCTTCTATGAAGCATTGGTCTTCCCGGTGGGAATGTCTGGGCTCAGTGCCCCCCAGCAACGCGTCTGTCCTACTGTGGCGTGAAGTGCTTTACGCATCTGTGGGCTCTAAAACGTTGTGTCCTGGGGAAGATACTTGTAACTTTCAGACTGATTTCTTTTCTTTTTCTTTTCTTTTCTTTTCTTTTCTTTTCTTTTCTTTCCCTCCCTCCTTCCCTCCCTCCCTCCCTCCCTCCCTCCCTCCCTTCCTTCCTTCCTTCCTTCCTTCCTTCCTTCCTTCCTTCCTTCCTTTTTTATGGAACCGGGGATTGAACTCAGGCCCTTGCGCCTGCTAGGGAGGTGCTTCTGCCTGGCCCCCTGAGACTGATTTCAAACCTAGTATTTCAGCTCTGTGCAAAAATGGACATGTCTAGGGGTACAATTTGGCAGAAGCAAGACATGTACATTTTCTGGAGCTCTTTCTGTTTGGGAGCTAGGAAAATCCCAAAAGATGAGCAATTTGGAGGTGCGCGGGGAGTGTCTCGGGGACCCAGGAGAAGGGCTCGCGAGGCCACCCAAGGGCGGAGCGCTGGGCGCCCTTGCTGGAACCTGAGCCGTGCGCCCCTTCACGCCTTCAGCTGCTCGGGCACGCTCTGGAGTTTTAGAAAATTGTGTTTGCTTTTCCATTGGTTACTGTTAACATGACCGAGGAGTAACACCGTATTCCTTAGTGGTGGACCCAAGAGATTTTAGGAACAAATGTCTTAGCTTCTAAAATCTTTTGAAGGTAATAGGGAGAAGAAATGGTAGGTTGTCTCATGAATGGAAGTTTAAAAACTCACATTAGTCTCTTATAAAATTTCTGTTTGCAATTAAATAATTCATTTTACCAAGTTTTAGAATCGTATACCTAGCATTGTGCGAAGGATTACAAGGCAAAGATCAATGAGTTAGTCTATAAAGATAGAGGATCATTTTTATGTAACAGGGTAAAATTTATTTGTATTATAGAGAAGTAGTTTTTCTTCTTTTTAACAGAAGAGAAAATAGGAATTCTGTAAGCACTAATTATATTCCCTGGCTTCAAAGGGCAAGATACTGTATCTTTTGCTGTTGAAACCTGAAAACAAATTTATAACTAGGTTTTTTTTCTCCAAAAGGGTTATAGTCCCTAAGGTAGATGAGAATGAGGTGTATGTGCATGCACTTAAAACACCAGTCTTTTATTTTCTACCCTCTGTGTGTTAAACAATCTACATACATACAGAATTTGGATTGTTGGGATAGAGGCTGATAAAAATATTACATAGCTACTAATGTTTTTTTGTTTGTTTGTTGTTGCGGAAGTGGGGATTGAACTCAGGCCCTTACACCTGCCAGACAAGCACTTACTCAACTGAGCTGTCTCTCCGGCCCTTACTGTTGGCGTTTTTAAAAACATATAGCAAGTTCCATTTGTGTTAGAAAAATTTTTCAAATGTATACACATGTTAAAGATCAGTCCAAAGAGATCAGAAAAATATTTACAAGATAAATATATAGAAAGAATTTTAGAAGATTACTGATTCAGATGAACTGCTAATTCCTTAATGAATCAATATAAAACCAGATTGTGTCACTAACTGAACATGAATGAATACATTGCTTTGATCAATGTAATTTTTATTGGTAAAAAATTTACTACTCAGGGTAAGAATTTTTAAACATTATTAAAACAATTTTGGTTTTGAACATTTGCCACATAGATCTTGCTAAAGACATTTAAAAAC
>NW_004524660.1:3980068-3992150 GCF_000260255.1 Octodon degus
CAAAATTAGAATTAAAAAAATTAAAGCCAAAATTAAAATAAAGCCAAAATTAAAATTGACAGAAGAATGGGAACACCAGGGATTGTCTTAAAGGAGTTGTTTTTATTTTTGTTTTGAGATTACAATGCAATACAAGTGAATTTCATCAAATTGCAGCATATTTTCTCTTTGTCCATAAAAATCAATTCTTATGTAAATAGAGTCAATTCATTAAAACAAGTTAAAATTTAGAATCGTTAGGTTTCAATCAAAATGATACAGTGTAGTAACCTATTGATAACATCTTGAAAAATGTGCAATATTTAAATCCACATATTTAAAAAAATGCAGTCTTTTCTCTGACTAGAAGATGAGTCCTCATGTTTTTGAGTTCTCACTTTTTCAGAAATAATATAGGTTAGTATTTCTGCTAGTCTTATAAAAATCTTAAAAATGATAACATTAAAAATTGCTTAAGTGTATTTCTTAGAAATTAACTGAGTGGAAGAACTAAATGTGAGTGTAATACAGGGCTGTAGACAAGCCTTAACTGGAGAGTCATTGGTTTGCTGTGGCTCTTTTTCCCATTCAGATAACTATTCATTAATTCACCACTGTGTGTTACTCAAAGTTTACTTGATTACATACAACAAAAGCAAAATGATAGTTTAGATAAAGCTATATCATCAAGCACTTACAGGTTGCAGTAACTAGAACAAAGAAGGTTGATGGCAAAACAGTATTGCGCAGCTGCACCAAAGCCCTTTAAAGACTCTGAAGCTCCAAGTTCACTGTAGTGCTGCTTGTAGGAGGAGCTCTTTAGTAAACACTTTTCCAAGCTGGTAGGTCTCAAGGACCCATCCCTTGTTCTGTAACTCTCCAC
Source organism: Octodon degus (assembly GCF_000260255.1). NCBI lineage: Eukaryota > Metazoa > Chordata > Mammalia > Rodentia > Octodontidae > Octodon > Octodon degus. The sequence goes on from NW_004524660.1 coordinate 3,980,931, forward strand.
AAAAGAAGAGCAAAAAAGAAGTTTGAAAAATACAACTCTCCACAGCGGTTTCCATCACCGTGCCAGTTTCACAGACTTGCTCGGGCTTCCTGGCTCCACAGGTCCACATTTTCTTTTCCAACAGAAATCAAGCGTCTTTCCCCAGCTGCCTTCTTACATCAGTGCATCTTTCTATAATTTATTGGACAGTGAGCTAATAATTATGCAGATTTGCTCCAACTAGAGATTCCCATGAAACATTCTTGTGAAACAGCATTGCATCTACCACAAACCTCTCTGCTCTAACTTCATCTATATTTGGTACACAGTTGGTACACAGACTCAGTGAAATTATAAAAAATTGCTTTTGTCGTAGTTCGAAAATAAGCCACACTAGCCAATTCCATGGCTCCACCCACTGTACTAAAAACACTTCTGTGAGGGGTGGACACTGGAAAAGAATTACATCAGCAAATTAAAAGAAGTTTTGTTCACTGTCCAGAAGAGTTTGTCTCAACTGAAGGGCAAGACAAATGTCCGTGGAATGAGCAAACTCAGAAAGGGTCTTTGTTGGGTTCAGCAGCTTTTCATGGTGAATGAGGTCAGTGGGCAATCAGTAGTTGGCTTGAGGATGATGTGCCGTCTTAGTATGTCCTGTGTCGTATCCAGGTGCTTCTGTAAACTAATTGCATGTGAGCCTTTTGGTGAATGTCACTGATATTTTAATCAAAAAGCATTTGGGAGTTCTGCTTCAGCGTCTTTCCATAACCCCGCCGCGCGGTGACAGCTGCAGCTGACTTCCAGGTGATTCACAACTGCGTAGCATGAGTTCTTAGGATCTTAGCAGATGCAATGGTCTTTGTAGTCCCTCGTTTATATTTTAATAATACTTTTATATTTTTATGGTAGCCTTAGAATGTAGGGGCCGCTTCCTTAGTGTTTTTCAGGTTAGAAGAAAGTGTGTAGGTAATCATTTCAGTACCTTAATATGTTACGTTTGAACAAGTTGAAACGGCCGTGTAATTTTGATATTTAAGGATGATGAAAGAAGAAGAAAAAGATGGGAAGCTTGAAGTTAGAGTGAACTTAGGAATAGTGTAAGGAAGATAAGGAAAGAAAATAAGATCAGGGAAGAAGTAAAAGTTTTTCAGTGGCAGAGTGGAAAAATGAGGTTTTGAAAGACAAATACCAAAACCACTCTTTAAATCAGTATTCTATTCACCTTTCAAAATGTTAAATTGAAAAATTGTAAATGACAAAAGCTTATAAGCAAATATAGTATCTCAAAATTTGAGTAATGCCAATCAATTCTGTAGGAGGGAGACAGAATATATATATTCTATGTATTAATCCCAAGGATATAAACAAAATGGGAACTTCTCAACATTGTTGTGAGAATCTGTTATTACTTACAGCACTAACATTCTGGATATTTTGAATATGATTCTCTACCACTTTTATTTGGAAAGGATAGTGACTTATTCACCAGCTATTAAAATCTGAAAAAAAATCATGAATGACCTTTCCTTATTTTTTTCTACCCAGAATTCTATACCTGGATGAAAGTACTGTTGGAAAGAACATAATCTATGTTTTTAGCTAGCCATATATAACTGGATTTCAGTGCTTTACATGTTATGAAGTGATTTTTACTAATCCTAAGAATCCTTTTAATACTGATAATACTCTGTGCTAATATATAGCATTTCCACTGTCAGAATAGTATTTTTCCAAGGAATGCAAAAATCAGCATGATTTCTGTCACCTTTCACTCTTATTGTATACAATGTTAAAAAAGGAATATTCCTGAGAAGGGCCAATTTTTATTCCATTCTAGGCAGTAGATGCTTACGTAGATATATTGGTTGTTGATCTTTGGCATTAGTGGAAGGGAATTGAAAAGAAAACTTTGCTACACCAAAACACATTAAAGCCAGTCTCCCCCTATAAAACATGGCTGGTTTTTAGTTATAGTGACAATTCACTTTATTTTAAACTGATAAATTTTATACTGTGCTTATGCATGAATCATATTATTGATAAGTTGGTGTCATTGACACATCCTTTATTCACTTGAGAAAAAGGTTAAGGAGTTACCAGCTGGATAGTGTGATGGTTTTGGATCTTTTCAGAATTCTAAGTGGATTGAGAAAGGTTTCAAAATCTGACCCGGTGGAAAGCACTTCTAAGTTACTGTTTTCTGTGCCCTGCCTTTCAGTACCATAAAGCACTGTTTTATGCAGAGGCTCTGCTGTTCTGTTTCCCCTGCGTCCCGTGTCAGTGTGTTTAGGAGACTGGTCCTGAGAAGGGTAGAGATTGCCTGCTTGTGTGCCCTGTCATGCAGACACTGGATAGCAGACCTCTGACCTGCAGGTTCCTTCGCCTCTTAAAAAAATCAGCACATCATCGTGATGGTCCAGGGCTATTTGCTTTCTATGAAACTGCCAGCCAAGAATACCAATTGCACACGCTCTTCATTTTCACCTGTGAATCAATAAGCTGTTGGACTGAATCTGAGTCTGTTGGGAGTACTCTGAATATGCCCTCCTCTGTTCAGGCAGGCATACCAGAAGGGGAAGGTTGAAAGGAATGAGGAGGAGGGGAGAACAGGCAGGCAGCGAAGCACGGAGGAAGAGTTGCTGTCCTCTTTGCTTCAGTGTGTGTGATGCAAGCTGCCTCACGGCATACTCAGGATGGGTAAAAGTTACTAAGAGAGCCACTAATTAAGGACTTTTAAGAGATATGTTAGCATTTTTGCATGTTAAAACTAATTTTATTTCAGGCAAAATTTTAGTTATATGAAACATTTTGATAGGAGTAAAAGCACAAATTGCAAACTAAACTCAAATGAAATCTAATTATATAGTGTCTAACTTATGTAGTGCCAATCAAGATTGAATATTTTAAAATTAAGTTTGATTATTAAAGCAACATTTATCATACAAATATGGGAAATGGATACATGAGAAACTGAAGAGAGGTGAAAGATAAGTGAATCAATGACTACATGAAGCACAGCCTTACACGGTAGACTGACTTGGCCAGATGTATGTGCCTGGGGTGCCCAAGTGGCTGTAAGCAGGGTCATTGTAATGAAGAATAGTAAGTGGGTGTGAAGCTGGAGTAGCCTAGGGAGGGATCTCGCCAGCAAACGTCGTCTGGCAGCCGATGGCCAGGCGCTCAGACTTCATTTCAAGAGCAGCGAGGAGCATCTTAAAATAGGAGATTGTTATTGTGTGACTTATTTTTCTTTTTGTATTTTAGGGAAGGGTCTACAGGGTGTACAGGGTCTCACTGTGTAGATCTGACTCATAGTGATCCGCCTGTTTACAGCCTTGCAAGAGCTGGGATTACAGACCTGCGCCACCACAGCCAGTCTCTAAAGCCATCTCAGTGTGCCCTGAGAGCGGGGCCGGCACAGCAGACAGGCCTGGGGATGGAATGCCTGGGCCCTCCTCCTGTTTACAGGTGCTTTAATCCGCTTAGCTATCTGGCCAGATAGCTCAGTGTGACTTATGTGACTGACTTTGTAAAAGCCAGATTTCTATGTGCAGAATGGTCAAGCGGTGTAAGATATGATGAGGGAAGGCCAGTTAGAAAGACGGTGCTTGGGCTAGAATGTAGAAATGAAAATGAGAAGACACAGTTTGTTCAAAGAGAAATATGGGCCGTGTAACCGAGTATGTGGGTGCTTGGGTCTGGAAGGGACTTTGAGGAGAGAGCAGTGGCTCTTCTTTTTCCTAAAAATTAGTTAAATTGGAGAATAGAGTGTCAGAAAGGTGCCACGCAATCTGGAATTCATAAATTCTGCCCTAAAACTGTGTTTCAAAAGGTGGTTGTGGTCTGGTACATGTATTTTATTTGAGCTAAGAAACAATTTTGGTGTAATAGGTGGTTTTAAAGCACCAAGCTGGCATGTTTGTAAACGTGTGCGTCTAAGACATCCAAGGGAAGGTGATAGACCTGTGATTCCACTTGGGCAGGTCCAACAGAGCGCCATAAGCTAGGTAGCTTATAAAGCTCAGAAATGGATTTTTAGTAGTTCCAGAGCCCGAGAAATCCAGAGTCAAGTTGGCTGCGGAGTCTGTGTCTTGTGAGCCCCTTCTTCCTGGCTCATGGAGCGTTGCCCTCTTGTCCTCACATGGTGGCAGGGGTGAGGCGGCTCCCCAGGGTGTGCTATAAGGGCATTAGTGCCTTCACCCCAGCGGTACCCTTGTAACCTAATCGCTTCCCCAAGGCCCACCTCCTGCAGCCATCACGTTGGTGACTGGGTGTCATCACCGGATGGAGGGGGCTGAACATTGGGACTGCAGCCAGAGTGAGGCCCCAGCTCCAGGGAATGAGAGGAGAGACCAGAGTTGATTATTTTGTCCCTTGAGTATGGGGCGAGAGGGGTGTGTGGACCATGGTGGGAACACACCATGAAGAAGGGGCAGCCCGCCAATGAGTGCTTTACCTGCTTGGTGTATTTCAAATGCAGCAGAATTACCGTAGGAATGGAGCAGACCCTCCAGGATGCGCAGTACACGTTTTACGTTTCACCCTTTGCTCTCATCCAGTACGCCCTTGTCGGTGCCTCTCGAGTGCTTCCTCCTCAACCCAGGCTCGTCGTCTGCATGTCTGTGGTTGCCTGTGGACCTCCTCCAGCGGGGCCTTTTCCTCTGGTGGAAGCCCGGCCTGCTCACCTTCCCACAAAGCAGGGCAGCCAAGCTCAGCGGCTGCTGGTGTCCTTGTAAACGCTAAGAGGTTCACCAAGGCTGCTGTGACGAGATCCTCCTCACCCCTCTGCTCTCCCCACACTTCCTGATGACTCTACAATCCAGTATCTTTCTAAATGTTTCTTTATATACTTAGGCCTAATCTTATGACATTTATCTGCTCTCTTTGGGATGGTCTTCTCAAGTACAAGGTTTGTGAGGACAGACATGTTTACCCTTATTTATAGCTGTATTCCCAGCACTTGCATATAAATGGTAGGTAAATATTTGCTGAACAAACACATGATCCCATAGGACAAAGAAGGAAAACTAGACTATTGCGAAGTGCCCTTCATGGTTTACTTTTCCTCTGTTCTTGCCCTGCAAATGCCTTATGACTGAAATGTCACAGTTCCGTTTTGGTTGTAGGATAGAAACCACACCTGCCTGCCAGTGAGCTTCTCAGCTCTGTGCTAGGGTGGTAACGTACCAGTCCAAGGACCTCGGTAGCCAGCCTGGGTCCTGGTACTCGCCATGAAATGGGTTTTAAGGAAAATGTCCTGCCTGGACCAGCCATCTTAGAAGCTGGAATAGAAGTCCTCTTGTGTTCTTTGGCGGCAGCAGCAGCGTGGCTCCCCGCTGGCGTAAGCGTTTGCTTCTTACTCTCTTGTTCTGTGAAAGTACACCTCGTGATCTGCCTCGTCCTCCGCGAGGAGCTCAGCGTGCTGCCTCTCCTCTCCCTCCACCACTTTGGTCCCATGTTCAGCCTCCCCATCCGTCCCAGTCTTTGGCTTCATCTTCCTCCCTGAAAGTTTAGGTGGGGTCAGAAAGGCAGAGTGATACCGTCTGAATTAATAAACTTTGTGTGGCTCAAGCTCCATGTGGCCACTTACCCCAGATCCACAGGGCGGCATGCAGATGTTTCAGGTACTGAGAGTTCTGTGGATCGGTCCGTAGGCTGGTTTTCTAAGTTGGAGGTTATTGAGGCTCTGGTAATCCCAGCTCTTGGGAGGCTGTAAATAAGCGGATCACTACGAGTCTGATCTAGTAGTGAGACCCTGAACACCCTGTAGAACTTTCCCTAAAATAAAAAAAAAAAGTCCAGGGCTGTGTCTCTCTGAGTGGGTCCCCCGCATCCATGGGCATTTGCTGTGGGATATGCCAGACGCGCTGTGTATACTCCTAGGGTTTTGATCTTAGGTACAGGTTTGACAGAAACATTATGTTCCACGAAAATGTACGTACGTGAGAGAATAAAGTTAAATTTGCGTGGATATAAAACTTTATGGTTCTTTTATAATTGGTAGCCTGTAAAACTTTTCAACAGATTAAAGAGACTTCCAAAGGCATTATCATGACTTTCCCCTGGATTCACGAAGATTCTGAAAGCCAGTGCCGAAGAGAGGCCAGTCACTGCCTGTCCAGTTGGAGGAGGAATCTCTGCCTGATCCCTTTTGGTATCTGAGCAAAGCCTATTTCCTTTTTTTGACTCATCATTGTTTATAAGAGTAGAGTTCTGTGGGGGAAAATTTTTAAAAATCATTGATGGGAAGTGTTCCCTTTTGAACAATTAGTTCCTTAGTCTGTTTTTCACCAAATTGCCTGCTTCTGCTGGAGCAGATGGTTTCCATTCAGAGACTATGCTCCTCTAGGAAGTCCTGCAAGTGTGGGGAAGAACAGGACTTTCTTGGAAAGCGCCCTGCAGGATGAGGGGCCAGGAGAGGCCCAGTCCCAACCACCTGGCCACGTAGCCTGCTAGGAGGACTTAGGGCTTAGACCGGGGACTTGTTGAAGGAAGGGCCTAGATTTGAGGTTAAGGCAGGTTTTTGGTGTGATGCCAGATAGCATTTTACTGTACATTTTGCAAAAGCAGCTTTGGTCATGGTGGATGTGGGTCATGGTGGTTGTGGGTTGTGGTGGTTGTGGGTCGTGGTGGATGTGGGTCGTGGTGCATTGTACCTGTACCTCAGGTGTGAGATTTGGAAACACGACTAGGGGCTGGCAGGCACATGCAGGAAACTTGTATGAAAAGTTAAATACATGTATCAGAATCGTTCTTATTAAACAAAATTTTGTAAAATGTTTACAGCTAAGAGTATCTTCTCAGAGCTCCCCCTGCAGAGGATGGCCTGCCCATGTGTATGGTAGTGTGGACACTCCCTTCCTGTCTGTTCAAGCTGGTGGAAGGTGGCACCTTGCTCTGCCCAGCCCTGTGGAGCAGAGACACAGCTAATGAGGAGTGAATCCGAATGCTTGTGGTCACTTCCCCGGAATAAGCCAACCTCCAATGTTTTGTAAAACTAATTATTGTTTCATACAGCTGTGTTTCAATTTTCAGTTACACCCCAGAGGTGAGGGGCAGTGCGGTCTCCCAGCCCTTCTCTCTCACAGGCAGCCCCAGGGTGGCCCATTGCCCTAAGTCCGTAAGATCAGCAGGGATCCTAGACAGCGATCTGTAGTGCGCAGTCGCTCTTCTTGTCCCCCCAGGACATGTGGTGGAACAGTTTATACCTGGCAAAATTTCTAATGAGATTTAATCCTCTATTAATGTAAAAATGCTAATGTTTAAGAACACTTAAACTCTTCGTGGTGTTGAAATCAGATCTCAAAGAAAATCTTCCTTCCTATAACCCTATTCAAACAATTGCTATATTTCCTTGAAACTGCAGCATTCCACGAACTTACACGGGCTTTAGTTTTGTTTAACCGCAGCTCTCTGTTTCAGGAGTAAAACCATCTTTGTAATATTGCCAGCTCTTCTTTCATGCATAAGGGAGACATGGGGAGTTTTTCTCATTTAATATCCAAGGACAATTACTAGTTTGAATACAAATTAAAGGGCAAAGTTGTCCCCCAGCTAAAGTTTAAGAGTATAGTTAGCTGTGCAACAGAGCATTTGTCGTAGGGAATAAAGCAAGCCAAAGCAACTAACCATCTGGCAAGAGATCTGATTTGCTCTGAGCCATTTTAATCCTTATCCCCTTAGATAAAGATAATTGACTTATAGTCTCAGGAATTTCCAAGATTTCCCAAATATGTGTGTTGAAATCACCATCGCTTGTGCCTTTAATGTTGTGGGTACCAGCGTAGTTGCGGTATAAATACGATTTGGTAGCGGAGCTGCGATCATCCGAACACGTCCGCGGAAAATGTGGCGGGACAGAAACACACCAGCATCGAGCCTGTATTTTCCTGAGAAGAATGAAGCCACTTTCTGGGATGAGCTAAGAGTTCATAATATAATGAAATGTATAGCTTAGGTCATTTTTGAGAGATACCCTTTGGCTCTTTATTTCTGATTAATTAATGTCAATGAAGAAAACGACATTTCTGCTTTTGCAGTTTATGTTGTTTTTAACATCATGGAGTCCCTTGAAGTATAGCTAGCCAAGGGAAAAAAATGAATTTTTTAAAGAACTAGAGACTTGCAGCCTGAACAAATATTGAAACTGTGATCTCTAGCAGGGTGGTTTGACTTCTTCAGCATAATTTCAGATGGAAGGAGGCAGGTGAGTGGAGAGAGCTTAGGTATACCGAGAGCTTTACGTCAGCTTCATGAAAACCCTGTGAGTAAGTGTCTCGGTGACCGACTTGTGGTGGGGCATGGCGTGAACATTCTGTCCTGGCCATTTTTAAACAGACCTTAAAGCCTGTCAGGCATGTGCTGTAAGGGAAGAGGAAAACATGCGCCCCATCAGCAGCGTGGGGCTGCTCACGGTGCAGCATCAGCCCATCTGCTCGGGCTCTGCTCTTGGCCCGTCTGTGGCGTGCCATGCCTGCGGAGGCAACAGGTCGTGCTACTGTGGCATGGATGGCTGCAAAATTTAGCCCATTCTCATTTTTTCTTATCTTAATTGCATTTTAACTCTTGAAGAGCAGGCATTTGCCCCCTAGTGTGTAGCATCCTGACTGTAGGGTAGTGTCAGAACCAAGAAGAGAGTGTCAGAATTTATCTTCGTTCTGCCTTTCCTCATTCCGTTTATCCTTTGACCTGTGTAGCCTGGAGCCCACACAGCAAATCATACTCAAGTGGATGTCTAGGAAACGCTGTAATTCATGAGTTGTTTCTGACTGATTTGAGGCTAATTACAGTGTCCTCTTGTCTGTTAGCTGGTGGAGGCATAATGCTCGCCAAGTGCCCCTCGATTTTGTCTTAGGAAGGGGCTTAGCAGCGTGCCTAAGTTGGTGTGCTGCTGGCTCTACTTCCCAAATGAAGCTTAGCGTGAAGAATCACAGAAGACAAGAAATGCAGAACGAGGAGCAAGTGGAGCTGCAGAGCCAGAGTCCTTCACCGCTACTTTGCAGCATACATCTTATTTCCTAACCAGACTGTAATAATATGTGTACAGTTTTCCAGCTTAGGATTATACTTTTACTAGGCTGTGTGTGGAGACCTTCAAGTCTGCCTAAAGAGCCATGACACAGCCTTATCACCTGTCTGTGTGCACGACATCTTACCACCTCAAATGCAGCCTGCCATTTCCATGTTGGAATCTCTAATGCATATTTGGGTAATGAAGTGTCCTCAGAGTTAAAATTTTCCTGAACATTTCATGAATTTTCAATCATTTCTTTTTTTGAAAAGAGATTTATTTATTTGGTACAGGTTCTTGCTATGCAGCTTGGACTCACAGGGATCCTCCTGTCGCAGCCTCCCCAGTGCTGGGATTACAGGCATGCGCCACTATGCCCAGTTTCAGTGACAAGCACAGCATGCCTGGGGTTCCAGGGCTAGCACAGCATGCAGTACTGGGGTTTGAACCCAGGTCCTTGCATTTACCAGGCAGGTGCTTGGACCACCGAGCTATCTCCCCAGCCCTCATTCCTACTTGAATGTGACTAACTTGAGCATGTTGGCAGTGAAAAAACTCTATTGGTCATGCTATATGTGGCCACGTGAGCTGTTTCATGTTTTAAAGATTCTTTGCTCTTTCCTTTGTCCTCTACTTGAAAATTGATCTAAAACCAAAATTGCCTAGGGGAGTCTGCCAGATACAATACATTGCATGCCCTAGAAATAGTAAAATAGGGGCTAACCACAGCTCTGGCCCCTAAGCATGGAGCAAGCACCATGCAAACCGGAGCTCTCAGCAAGTCTACCTCATCCTCTTTCATCTGTTGCATTTTTAAGTCAGTTGTCACGTGCATGGAATGTCCACATTGAATTTTAGGTTAGCAGTGACAGTTTAATAGAATGTATGCACTCAATCCTGAGTGTGTCGAGGCAAAGTCTGATAAACACTCTAGCACGAAGAGCTCTCTTGTCCAGGTTGTTTTGAGGAGAGGCAAGACTGCGGTCGCTAAGAGGGAGTCACCTTATCAAGTCCAGCGAGGAAATGCACCACCAGGGTGCGCACTGAAGCCATCCCGGAAGGTCAGCAGCACAGGAGCTGAAGGAACCAGGAAGGGCGGGGATCGCGACACACCTCACCAGCCACCGCTGCTGAATTGGGCCGAACGGGCAAGGGGTGGGAACCCCTTGCCCTCCGAACCAATGGAATGAAAAAGAACGGGTGGCCAAAAAGGTCAAGGCCGATTCCAACAAACCCTCCCGGGGGGCTGAAAATATTCTAATCTTATTCTTTGGTAGATGTTTGAAGCTATCAAGGTCTTCTCTGGGTCACAGACCTCTAGAACAGATGTGTGGTCCATCGTCCTTCCTTTGCTTTGTGCCGCGCTGTGATCCTTCATCATAGTCCGTCGTCAGGATAGAAATTCCCAAAGCGCGCTACGCAGTGGCACGTGCCGTACATGTGAGCTGATGCTATCTATGTTCATGAGCTCTCTCGCACTTAGGAGGGAGTGACTTCACTCCTAAATGAAAACGTGATGTCCAGCAAAGTAACTAACTTTACTGGGTGAACTTGTCCATTTCGGACCAGTATTGGTGCAGTTAAGCCCGTGTGCAATTGAAGCTGCCCTTCTTGAAACTGAAATATGGAGCTGAGGCCTTCGTTGCAACTCAGCTACCAGGAGAAGGGACCGATCTGTACTTCAGATATTGTTGCTGCTGTTGGCTCAGACGTGTTCCCGTTATTGGGGCTGTTTTGCAAGCCTGAATTTGAGCCTGCAGAGTTTCCCCACATAAATGTCCTACATATTGTGGTGGCGCATCCATCACCTTTCCGCCTTTGAATTTCCAAGGTAACCTCAAGATGGGAGCCTTGCGCTGGCTGGGAGCCGCGCACAGTCGGGTGGGCTGCCTCGGGATGAAGTCGGGCAGGGCCCGAGAGGCAGGCAGCAGGCAGAAGGGAAAGAGCTGATGAAGAACTTGATTCTTTTCCATTAAGCTGTACGTGACGTGTTTTTTATAAAGCAGGCATCAGCTGAAAGAGAAATATTTTTTCAATGAAAAAGAGATTGGTAGTGAGGAGAGGAAAAGTACGTAAGGGACCAGGGGATGAATACATGTCTTAGTCCATTACCATCTCAAGTGACAAGAGAGCCAGAAAGCATTCCATTGGAATTGCTGCAAATGTCTATTGGAGCTGGTGTGATTAAAACTGTTTGATGTTAATAATAGTAACTCTTTGAAAAAAAAAAA
>NW_004524660.1:3992975-4024514 GCF_000260255.1 Octodon degus
TATCTTTGACTTACAATTTGTTTAAAAGACATTGTATGATATCTTCTCCTAGTATTAGAAACTTTAAAAAGTATATTTCCATTTTCTGTTGACTTTTAAAAAAAACAGAGGTTTGTACCTGAAAAAAAAAAATAGTTCTCCATTTTCTTGCATGTGTTAGAAATATTTTCCAACAAAAGTAAAAGACTTTTTAAATATCCATTGTGCATTGAGGGAGAAGTAGGTGGAGATGGGGACATGCGTGGTGCCTGAGTGGGCTGTAGCGAGGGCAGAGGGAGAGAAAGCACAAGAGTCTGCGATATTAGCACTTGTATATTTTATTTGCTTAGCGCAATGTTCCCGTCTGCTGTCTTGTTACGTAAGGAGGTTCCCGGATGGAGCGTTTATCTCCAGCCACCATTTCAACAGCTGGAGCCAATGATGTTTGTAGCGTTCTAGCGTTTGTCTTGTGCATGCTGCTGCCATCCCTCGTCTTTCTCTGAGAAAAAGAACGAACGATATTGAATTCTACACTCTTGGAGCTTTCAGCCTGCGTCTGTACTCATTGCGTTTCTCTCACTCAAGCCTTGGCTTTACTCTGGCTTATATATAAAACATCAGTATGATGAATTTACTGACGTGTGTCCAAGTGAAACCCTCACTGCAGTCTTCGCGATGATAAACAGATCCATCAGCCCCGTCTTTTTCTGTCTCGTTTTGCCCTCCCTCTGGCCCTTCCCTGTTGCCCACGCCTCTGACCTGCCATGGTTGTTTTCAACTGTGGCTGAGCTTGCCCCCCTCACGAGTTTGTGTACTATGTCACATAGGACGTACGCTTTACGGCTTTCAGTCAGTGGGATTATCCAAAGGGTTAGCCCTGTTGCTGTGTAATAGTTTTATTGATCCGTGTATGCTGATTATTGATCCATGTATGGGTGTGGCCCAATTTGGTTACCCTTCAGCTTGTCGATGAGTTCTGTGTTGTTAATCAAATAGAGAGCTTTTATTAACAGCAAAAGTCTTTGTATAACACATACTTTCATTCGTCTTAAGGGAATGCCAAGGGGGGAATGATCAGATCATAAATATAGTTAGTGATGTACAATCATAGATATACAATTCAATTTTGAGAAATCATCAACCTTTTTCAAATTCACTGCACCATGTTATCTTTCCACCCGCTAAAGAGAATCCTAGGTGCTCCAGAAGTTTGCCAGCACTGTATATTTTCAGTTTGGGTTGGTTTTTTTTTTTATCATTTGAACAGATACATAAGTTGTATCCTCATGTTTTGACTTGTATTTGCCTAATAGCTAATAATGGTAAACATTTTTCATGTGCTTAGTACCATCCATGTGTCTTCAATGGTGAAGTACTTATTCCAGTATTCAATGTCAGTTTTAACAAGTCATATTTTCTTATAATTGAATTTTGCAAATTTTTATATATTTTGGGTCTGTGTCCTTTATAAAATATGCCATTTCAATATATTTTCATCTATAACTTAGATTTTTATTCTCATAATAATGTTACACAGAGGAGAATTTTTTTAACTTTTGATAGTCTGATTTGTTAATGGATTATCTTGTAGGTGTTATGAGGCACATTCTTGGCTTATTCCTGGTATTAGGGGAAAACATTAAGTGCTTTACTATTAAATATGATGTTACTAGTAGCCTAATAAATCACTTTTATTAACTTCAGAACTTTTCTATTTCTAGTTTGCTGAGAATTCTATCAGTTGATGATCTTAGATTGTGTTAAATGCTCTTTCTCCATCAATTGAAATGATTATATTTTTTAGTGTACTAAGTGGTGAATTTGATTGATTTTCATACATTAAATCAATTTTGCTTTCCTGGGATAAGTTCCAGTTGGTAACGATGTGTTATTATTGTGTGTATTGATTTATTTTCTCGAAATGTTTTTGTCTGGTTTGGATAATAATCTCATACTCAAAGAATAAATTGTAAACTATTGCTTTCACTTCAGATTTGTGAATGAGATTTTATAGAATTATTTTCTTCCTTGTGAGTTTCATAAAATTTACCAGAGAATCTGTCTAGGGCTGGAGGTTTTTTTTTTTTTTATTAGAAATGTTTCTTTGAACTACAGAGTCACTTTATTTAGTAAATATAAAGCTATCTTGATTATGTTTCCTCTTGAATGAGTTTTAGTAGTTTGTGTTTCTCATGGAATCCGTCTATTTTGATTATATTTTCAAATTTAACAGCCTGAAGTTGTTCATCACAGTCCTTCGTTATCGTTTTACTATCTATGATCTGCAGGGCTTTTCTCTCTCCCATTCCTGGTATCAGTGCTGTGCATCCTGCCCCTCCCTGCGTGCCTCTGAGGAGATGGCTATGAATTTCATCGATCTTTCCAGGGAATCAGTTTTGTTGGTCAGCAGGTTCTGTTCTTCTTCTTCTTCTTTTTTTCCCCCCTATAGCATTGATTTCTGCCTGGATCCTTATTGCTTCTTTTCTTCTATTTAGCTTGGGTTTAATTTATTCTTCTTTTTCTATTTTCTTGAAGTTTTTTTCTGATTGGTTTGGGTATTGTCCTTCTTGTTCTGTATAGAGCTTTTTTAAAAAATGTATTTAGTGCAGAGTCTATAGGGCCTCACTACACAGATCAGACTCATAGTGGTCCTCCTGTTTACAGCCTCCCAAGTGCTGGGATTATAGGCAGGTACCACCACGTCCAGTCTCAATTGCCTTTTCAGTGTGCCTTGGGGCAGGACTGGCCTGGCACACTGGGGATTGAACCCCGGTTCCTGCATCTTCCTGTGCAAGTGCTTTAATCCACTGAGCTATCTGGCCAGCCCTTTCCTTCTTTTTCTAATACAGATAATTGTTACTATAAATTTCTAAATGTACTACTATTGCTGCCTACCAAAATTTTGTCATGTTGTGCTTTTGTTTTCCGTAAGTTCAAAATGCCTTGTAATTTCCCTTTCAATTTCTTACATAGGTTATTTATACATACAGTGGGTAGTTTTTAAACATTTCTGAGAAGACCCAGACATTTCTGTTCTTCACTTTTCAAAATTTACTTTTACCTGGAAATGGAATAATATATAGTAATGGAGCAACATGATGTTTCCATGCATGTTAAATTTTGGGTAATGCTTGAATTAAGGCAAAAATACCTATTTCCTCATGGGAAGCACTTATTCTACTGAGCCATCTCCCCGGCCCTGGTTCTTAATTTCTAATTTAACTCCACATTACAAAGATCTGTTTATATGAGCTGAATCATTTTAAATTTATTTAGAATTTTTTGTGGCCCAGAAAATGCCCTCTGATGATAAATGTTTTGTGTGCTTGAACACAGTGCATATTCAACTCAACTTGCTTTCCAGGGGTGGGATATTCGGCAAATGTCACTTAGGTAAGAGTAATTGGCAGTGTCGCTCAGGTGTTCAGGACCCTGACTGATGGATGGCGTATCCACGCCGCCCATCCATCTTCTTACAGTCAAGGGTGAAAGTCTTGTGTGTCATAATCCTCCCCCTCACTCACTCTTCTGCCACGTTTATTCATCTCCGCGTCCTCCTTTCATCTTGTAAATTGTTCTCAGTGTAGTCATTCTTCTCTACACCTGGTCTCCAGTTTCTCCTTTCATCAGCTGTTGCATGTTATCTTGGATTACCTTCTACCCTGTCTCTTCAGTCACCTTACTGTTGTCACCTCTAGAATTTGTCCATGACAACCGTCTTCTACCCCATCTCAAGTTCAGTAGTATCTTGTTGATGCCTTTCAGCGTCTTTCCCATCATGCTGCATTCGCTTCTCCTGATTCTTGTGGTGACACTGAGGAAGCTCAGAGCCCCGTCGTTCTGTTTGTCTTGACTTTAGATCTCGCCACCTGCCGTTGCACATTCTTCTTTGCTCCTGTGCACCACTACCTGCTGCTCCACGGCCTTCTGTTAGAGCCACTTGTGTGAAATTTGCTCTCCTACCTGCCCTCGTATCCCTACCCGTTATCAGGAAGAATTGAGAAAAATCATTTTAATACTAATGACAACAAAAGCAGCAACCAATACTCATTATACGTTTTATGTCCAAGGTTGAGTTTATGGGATATGAAAGAAAATTTTATAAAATAATTATTATTTTCATTTTCTATGTTAGCAAACTGAGGCCCTCTCCGAAGTCATGTGGTAACTTTGCAGCACAGGGAGTTAAATCTAGAATTCTTGACGCTAAGTCCAGGCTTTTTACTGCCACAATCTACTGCCCCTTCTGTAGTCATGCGGTTTATGACTAATCTCACACTGTGCTCCTAAAGGTTTTGCTTTTTGAAGGGTGGGGATTGGGTTTTTTTGCTATGTAAGATGGTATGTTTCTTTATGCTAATTAAGGAGCCCAAGTTTTGTAAGTTTGTTTTACTTCCCTCAAATTTATGTTTGAACGTGGTATTTATGCCGTTGCTCGGTGAGGTGGGTCTTCTGTATCGCTTGACATTGGCAGGGGTGATGGAGCAGCAGTAAGGTTCAGAATGACCTTTCTGGCAGAGCTGGCGGCTAGGCTGCCCCTGGCCTGACACTGTCTGCTATGCTGATGGCTTCAGCGACTCTTGAGTTTTCTGCACAGCGTGGTGGTCTCGGGGCATTTGAGCCTCTTACTGGTCACTTCCTCCTTAAAGTATAAAAATAGAAGCTCCTAGACCTTCTTAAGCTTCATATCTGGAACTGGGACAGTGCCACTTCTGCAGCTTTCTAGTAAGCAAAGCAGGACGTGGGTCAGCTTAAGCAGGAGCAGAGGGGACTGTCCTCACTGAATCTCAGGAGGGGTGGCTCCCTTGTGACCAGCAGAATAGCACTGGGCCACAGACAGAAAACACTGCTGAAGCTGTCTGAGCAGCTCTGAGCACCCCTGGATTTGGTAAGCTGCAGAGAACAGGATGAGACACAGTCGCGCTAAGCACGAGGTGCCAGAGTTCTTGGTACATACGAGACGTGCCCAAGCCAAGGTCTATTTGAGACTACTCCAGAGACCATGGGAGTAGCCCAGCGGGACTCTGGGAATCTTACACTGTTGCGTGTCTAAGACATTTAGCTTGAAAATTGAGGGAATATTGGGCCTCACATTTTTTAAACCAATTTTCCTTCCCAGTTTTATTTCCTGATACCTTTTATTTGTAAAACTTCATGTTACTGACTATATTTTTGCTAGCAGAGGTTTAGATGGCACTTTCAGTAGTTTTTCATAATGTTATCAGATTCATTATTTCATTTATATCTTATACTACGCTTTGCTGAAAGTAGGTCTATAATTCAGGTTCTGTGACAACCAGTCCAGTACTATTTTTACTAAACTGTATTGCCTCCTATTTTTTCTACATTATTAATTGTCCTTTCTTTTCCAACTGCCTACAAACACAAAGATTCTGGTGTAATAGCTGTGAAAGCGCTCAAGGGAATTGTAGTAGAAGTGAGAACCAGTGAATGTCAAGATGTGTGTGCATGGGTTTTGGATTGGGGCAGGCTATCTAAGGGTTAGGAACAAGAAAGGCTAATGTTTAGAATAGCAGAGAACAATTAGCACATTTATTTCAGATCGGCAAGCATGTAGTGACTGCCCGTTCTGTCTCCACAACCCAGACACTGTGCATGCTTCAGTTATCAACTCCAGTCTGGCTCGACACGAGGCCTCCTGCCTTTCAAAGAATTCTTCATTTTGCTGGCAGTAGGCATATTCAGACACAGGTTAAAACTTCATCCAACGTTTTCAACATGGATATAACATGAGTCTGAATTGTCCTCTGTGCACCTCTAAGCCAATAAAAATATTTGTGGCTAATAAATTCTTCTGTATTGAAAGGAACAGAGGCAGAGCGGGAAAGCCTACGTTCAAGTCATACATGTGCAGTCGAATAGCTGATGCCCTTGGTCGAGTCAGCTGATCGCTGCGTCTCTTAAGGGAGGCTAGACCAGAGTCATGCTTGCTGCCCTCCCTGAGTCCCCTGGGCTGGGCCTTACAGCAATAGACAATGCCATTTCCAGGCCTTAGGAGACATTTGGACAGACCTGTGTTGTTTGTATTGAACGCCAGACAAGTCTGTCATGTGCCGTTAACTAGGTGATTGGTTGGCAAGGATCCTGCATTTGTGGCAGCATCCGCAGCTCACTCTCTGGTCATCAATTGCAAACCAATTTGTTAAACATTGCCACAGAATAAAGTATTGCATGAACTTGATACACTGACTGTGATGATTTTCAAATAAAAGGTATGCTTTCAAACACTTAGGGTGTAATAAAAATTTACTAACCATAAACTTTGTATTGAGTTGTTGTAGCTGTCTTTTCTTATTTAAAAAGCACTTCCTATCTTGCACTCCTCCAGACCTTTCATGCTTAGGATGCTTTGTTTCCTCAGAGACTGGGCATAAAGAAGGTGCCTACAGAAAACCATGCTGAGTCTGCTCTTACCTCATTGCATGATCTTCATTTTTAAAAAAACTCTGAACAAAAATCTTTCCTTTTTGTTGTTGGCTAGCAACAACAAAATATGTTGATTAATCCTTTGAAGTTATGTATTTAGAGTGGCAACATGTACATTAATTGTTTGTATTAGTCTTTAAAAAAAAGAAAGAAAGAAAGAAAGAAAGAAAGAAAGAAAGAAGCACCATCTTTCTTTTTGGTACCAGGAACCAAACTCAGGACTGTATACTACCTGCCAGGCAGGCGCTGTGCCACTGAGCTATATCCCCAGCCCTGGTTATATCTTAAAATGTGTGACTTTCCACTGGGAGTTTTTTAAATTGCTTCTGAGAATATAGATGTTAAGCATCTCTTTTTGATCCTGTCTGTCTCAGTTACTCTTCTCTTGTTACTGGGACAAAATACCCAACACCCAAATTTAAGGAAGGAAAGGGTTATTTAGCTCACAGTTAGTGGAAGTTTCAGTCCATACTCAGCTGGCTCCAAGGCATAGCGGCACATGGCAGAGAGCAACCTTCCATGGAGGCAACGAAGAGCAAACAGAGCAAAGGGAGGGGCAGCAGCTGTGGCTGCTAGGAAGCCTCTCTCCCCTCCTTACATTGTAATGCGGAGAACCTGCCCCAGGGAGGGTGCAGCATCCACACCCACAGTAATCAATCACAAACTCCAGAAGCGCCCCATGACTGCATGAGGTTTTGGGGGGACACTTAGACACAAGCTACAGCACCATCCCTTCTTATTGAGATTGCACATAATCAGCACCAGAAGAATAAGTTGAAGTGTTTTTCTTTCCTGTGCTAGAATTTAGGAAATTACAGCTTACTTTGCGGAGTATTATTGACTGCTGTCTACCAGAGAAGTAACCTTAAAAAGATGGCTTACCCCAGGGGCCTCCATTGTATTATTTGCAAGATGAGAGTAACAGCAATCTCTATATACAGACTAAAACAAAATACACAAAGGAGCTCCAGCACAGTGTTCATTAAAAAGCACCTCTCATTCATCTATCCATCCACCTAAATACTTCCACAGCATCTACTGTGTGTTTATCTGTGATTTATTTTGGAAAGATCAGAAACAAAACAACCCATTCTACCCTTACGGCTCCAGTAAGAAAGACTGAGGTCAGGATAGAGGAGGCCCGCAAGTACATTTGAATAAAAGGCTTTGTAAACCTATTATTAACAATATCAAGAGTATTTAACTTATAGGTAAATGCCACCAAAATACGTAGGAGAATGTTTCAGTGGCTTTGCATTCGACTTTCAAAACTGTTTTACATTAGTCAAGTGACTTGGCCTGTTTTGGAATTTATAAGAAGTGATACTTTTGAAATCTTTTCTTATTTTTTCAAGGGAGTTACTTCATTCATTAGTATAGAAAGTCAAGTTTTTTTCTTTTTTTAAGACTGTCATGTTTTCTACATATTCTATGTCCAGAGAATACAAATTATCCTCCTCTACCAGAGACTTTCTTTGAATAGCTATTAGTCTAGTCTGAATTATTATTATAACAACAGTAATTTCTATCGCTATTAAAATGAGTGGGCTATCTGCATCTCCATTGTAACTTCTCTCCAACAATGAATTGTCAATTGAGCTGTGAAAACGTACTTTATTCAGTCTTTTCGTTGAAGGGGCTCATATTGGCAGCTTTTTTCCTTGTCTTCTTTTTTCCTTTCTCTTTCCTTGAAAGCTCTATAAAATTGTCTCCAAGAGAAATGAATACAAAATAGGAAATTGGTCGTTTAGAGCACATTTCCTAGTGCAGGTGGACGACATGGGTTTTTCCAAATGAACCAGCGTGTGGGACGGTTCTGAGCCTGCCATCTAACGGCGAGAAACCTGTGGCTTCAGAATCCTGCCTACAGTTACAATGATAAAGGCTTACTGGCTACAAGAAGGATCTTCTTGCTTCACGGACAAGGTTGTTCATGTGAGAAGTTTATTTTCTCAGAAAAGACACATAATGGTTATCACCAAGAAGAAGAAGGTGTGTGAGAGAAATAGGCAAATGCAGAGTCAAGCCAGTCCTCCTTTGGAGTCTTGTATTACAGAGGCATGCTGTGTATGTGCCCTTTCGTGGAACCAAACTTGTGAAGGAAGGAGGATCTTGTGTCCTCTATCCTGGGCTTTTATTTGCCCCATTGTCATTTATGAATATCCACACATTCCGCTGGGAGAAGTTTACAACCTAATTGGAACAAAAAGGCAATTGCAAGCAGGAGAACTGCAATCAGTGCCAAAAATATAGGCCTTTTTATCCACAATGAAAGTTAAACAACCCTAGAAAATAGTTACGATACTTCTCAGTCACAAATCATGCAGCTACATGATCTTTATTGTGAGGAATGAAAATGCTTTTACACACATTTTGATTAATTCACCGAAATCTCCACGAAGAGGGTAAATGGAAAGTCACGTTACCTTTGTTTAGAACTGTGATTGTGAAGAATTGTAGTTGTAAAACTAAAGTTAGTCTCTTCCACAGTCTGTTCTCAAGATGCACTTTGGTTCTGTGTGCTCGGCAATCCTATTTTTGCTTTAGGAGAGTCGTTTTATTTTTTATCACTTCTAAATAAGTCATATTGAAAAGGAAGTTTAATTCTTTTTTGGTAGAAAAATCTGGAAGCAAAAAACATCACTTTATCATCACTTTATGGATAAGATTATACTCTACATTTTTTCCAAGTTTTTATCTGAGAGGGACAGCTGTACAAAAAAAAGAATAAAAGACCAGAAAATCGAGGAGCTTAGAGAGAATTTAGGATGCCCTCGGGGCTTGGGAGGTGCTCCCTGTCACCCCGAGGCAGAAGCAGGGCTCCCGGGGTGGCTCACTCTTCGCTAGGCCTTTAGCGGCAAGTGCCGAGCTTCCTGCTGCCTTCCCGCAGCCACCGGGCCTCGTGCAGAGAACACACTGCAGTCAGCCAGCTCTTGTCTCAGTTTATCCTGTCAGAATCTTTTTTTTTTCTCACATGTATATATTTTTCTCATTTTAAGCTAAAGAGAGGAAAGAAAAAAATCTCATTGACGAGGGGGACTTTAATCTTCTTCATAGGAGACAGGTTTGCTCAGACCTTGAGGCACTGATGGGTACTTATCTTCTGCCCGCATTTTCTCTTCTGCCCTGTCTCCTCTCGGCTAAAACCTTCCTTACCAGCAGCGCTCAGCATGGCGGTCACCTTCTCTGGCATCTTCTCCTAACTGAAGGGTTTCTGTCATGGAGCTAGCATCCTGGGTCCCGGAGGAGTCCTGGTCCCTCTTCCTGCCTGCGTGGCACTCTCCAGGCTTGGAAGAATCTCAGCTCTTTGTCTCTGGGTGCAGGACAAAGTTGGCATTCAGTCTAGAATGAATAACTAGAGAGGCTATTTCCATAATGTGCTATTTTTAAGTTTTCTGCTTCATTGTTTATTAACTCAAATCACACTCTGCAGTGTTTGAAAGACCATTAAATTTTTCATTCATCTTGGCTGATTTAACTTTGTGTTTGTTTTCTCAGAATAGTCTAAAAGCTATTTAGTATTGTATCCTCATATTCCTTATCGATGAAATGGGAATTTTAATTTGTAAATGATTCTCAGAAATCTCGTGAGAATCATAGGGAGTATATCTGAAAGAAAAATCTTAAAATGCTGAAAGTATATTTCTGATAATCATTTGCAATTTAAAAGTTTTTCCAGAAGTGAGAAAATGATTATCTGTTTTTTAAAATTTCACCTTCCTATTTTTAGAGGTTTTGTTTGATTTTGAGAAAGGGGCCTGCAGCGTGGCCCAGGCTGGCCTCCGGCCCCCGGGGTCCTCCTGTCTCCGCCTGGCCAGTGCGGGGATTACAGGCGCGCACCCCTGCGCTTGGCCTCACTGCATACTTTAATGTGAAGGGCGAAGCGGACGTGCCACGGTGCCTTCCCAATTCCCATACGGAATGCTTGAAATTTCTTTAATCAGAGATTAAACTTTTAGCCTCATAACTATTCAGGACACTGAAAACGATAAATCTGAGGAAATAGTTGATGTGAATACACGTCAGTCGTGAGGCCCCAGAGCAGCTCTGGAGGAGGAACACCATGGTGCCTCAGGGAGAGAGGAGAAGGAGGCGAGGACAGCGGCCCAGAAGCTAATGCTGCCTGGGGACCAGCGTGACCTGCTCTTTGCCCGCAGCACAGCCCCTCACTGAGGGCTGGGGGCGGCCTGCTGGAATCTTTACCTGCCTCATGTTCCAGAAGGCCGTCACTGCCGAGGCTGTCCTTACCCTAGTTAGGAAGAGACTTTCTGATCCTTTCTACACCATGCACAAGTATTAGTTCCAATTGAATTTTCTCAAACTTTATTTTCTCTCTATCTAAAAATCAAAGGGCTGGCCAGATAGCTCAGTGGACTGAAAAGCCTCCTTAGGCAGAGCGCAGTGGCCAGACCCCTGGCGTGCCATGCCAGCCCCATCCCCAGGGCGCGCTGAGATGGCAGTTGAGGCTGGGTGTGGTGGCGCATGCCTGTAATCCCAGCACTTGGGAGGCTGAACACAGGAGGATCACTGCGAATCTGATCTATGTGGTGAGACTCTGTAGACCCTGTACTAAATACAGAATCAGTCAGTCAAGTTCCTGGCCAGCGAGATAGCATAGCGGACTAGAGTACCTACTTAGACAAGAGCAGGGACTGTGGTGCAAGCCCCGCGCCCAGTGCAGGCTGAGCAGCCAAAGTCCAGTCTAGTGGCGCACGCCTGTAATCCCAGAGCTGGATCCCAGAGCTGGGGAGGCTGGAAGCAGGAGGAGCACCATGAGTCTGAGCGGTGTAGTGAGACCCTGTAACAACCAAATGCATTAAAAATAAACACAATAAATAAAAATCATGTGTCTTATAGCCTTGTAATCAGAGGCAAACAAAGACGTTAAAGATATGTTAAAAGAAAGAAAAAACTAATTCTTAACAACAAGCAAGAAAATCTCATTGCTTTGCCATTGCAAATACTCAGAGTCAAAATCTCTGGGAACTGTTTCAGGCTTTTCTCTATTCAAATTCCCACGAGGAGGATACTTTTCCTTGGAGTCTGCAAACCTGGCTCTCACCCCATCAGTGGTGCCTTCTTGTGCTGGGGGGTGGGTTCAAGTGCGCCTCAGTACTCCTCGGCTTTGCCTCCCAGCTGCCTCTTCGCCTCTGCGGGTGGATTGGCCTGTCCCTTGTGTGGGTCCAGAGAAGCCGAGCAGGACTGACATGGCGAGTGTGAGGCCGGGAAGCCGCGTGAGCAGAGTAGGTGTGCAGGCCTAGTTGGTCTGAGCACGTCTGGTAGAGGCACACGACCTTGGTGGCTGCAAGACAGCATTTTAAGCATCAGGACTCCTTGTTAGAGGAAAGGAGAAAAAGACTGTGTGGGGCCTCAGGAGAAGGGCGGAGGTCCTGCGAGTGATGGTTACAGAAGATCATAGGTATTCGGAAAGGCCCATGAGCCGCACTTTGCCCGGTAATTGCCTGGCTTTGATTGAACAGATAAAGCTGAGTGCGAAGGATCGTTTCCAAGTACAGGCTGTGTTAAGGGGATTGGCAGACCTGACAAAGTGGGTGAGGTGCCAGTTGCTAGCTCTCAAAGTACGCATTTGGAGTTAATATTCCTCACTGGCATGTTTCCAATATCTGGCACAGGGCAAAGTGTAGGTTGTCGGGGATTTAGATGAGCATGTTGCCATGAGGAGAAATTCGCTTCCTTTCTGGGGTGTAAGAGTGACAGCGTTGGGCCAGGGAGAAGCCCAGTAGAAGAAGCGCTTCCTTGGCAAGCTCAGTGGCCTGAGTTCAAACCCCAGTTCCACAAAAAATAAAATGAATAAATAAATTAAAAAAGAGTGGCAGTGTTGTAAAAGGAAGCATCTGAGAAATTCTGTTGGCTTTTTTCTTCGGTTATTGTATTACCATAAGCTCCCTTCCGGCAAAAAAGACTAAAAGTTTGTGTCAGCGGCCGCGTCCCTCCGGCAGGCCCTGAGCCTGGAGCTGTGTCCGGCATGAGCGCTGGCTGCGATCCCAGTGCGTTTGCTAAGGCCTGCACGTGTCCTTAAGACTTTGGGGCAAATAATTCATAACATGATAACATATGTTAAGTTGTACTTATTCTCGACAATCCAAATTCTTGAGGAATGAGGATTTCTAATTCCTAAGTAGCCAATCCTGTGTAGCTTGGAAAAAGCACTTCACCCTGAGGTAAAATGAACGTCTTAAAAGTACTGAAATGTCTTTATTATCCATCAATAAATAATATCAAATCAAATCACCGACACGTACATCCCTAATTAAGAACTTGTGGATCTGATACTTCCTGACCAGCAATACCTTGACAAGAAACTGTAAAGACTTGGGGAAGGTACTCAGATAAACCAAAAGAGCTTTGTGGTAAGCAGACACTACGAATCTCTGGGTCGGTGTTTCTTGTTTTGTGGATGAAGATGTTGAGGTCAAGAAGGGATAAGTGATTTGCTCAGAAATCTAGCACCAGGCCAGCCAGGAGAACCTGGAGGGGGGGTGCTATGGTGCGCGGGGGAGCCCCGAGCCGAGTCACCCCAAGTCAAGTCACCTTGACTTTAGCCAAGTCACTAAAACTTCAGTATTTGGGTTTCATTGTAGGGCCAGTGTTTGTGATTAGTAAGAGGGTTTGGGGTTGTAGTTTGGGCACTTGGGCTTTAAAAGGGTTGCCATTGCTGTCCTATGGCCTTAACTTTAATAACAGCATATTTATACTTCAGGGGTTGGCCCCCCTGTAAAATGCCATGAAAATCCTTGGCAACAAAGCAAAAGTAAGGGAAAAGCTAATTAACAAAATGACATTATCTGTTTGAGAGCCTTGAAAGCAATGGTTGTGTCTATTCCTTTTTTCCTTTCTTTTTTCTTTCTTTCTTTCTCTTTTTTTATAGGTACTTAGGACAGAGTCTATAGGGTCTACAGGGTCTCATTATGTGGATCGCACTTGCAGTGAGTGTCCTGCTTTCAGCCTCCTAAGCACTGGGGTTACAGGTGCGCACCACCATGCCCAAGCTCAGTGGCCAGCTCAGTGCGTCCAGCGTGGCGTGTGTGTCAGGGATTGAACCCCGGTCCCTCTGCATGTCTAACCAGGCGCTTAGGCCACTGAGCTATCTTTCCCACTCTCTTTTTTTCCTTTCTTACCCAGCACAATATCTTATACAGATAATGAGCACAGTGAATTTTCTTTCTCTAGATTTTTTTTTCTATTTTTAAAGAGAAAAAATAGTAAAAAGTATTAGAGATGATACAGAATTTCACTAAACAAAATTACAGGAATTCAACAGTGGTTGTTATAGTGCATATTATTGTCTTCAAATTAGTTGCTCGGATTACCAGCTATAAGCATGCAAAATTGGTCAAATTATTAAAAATTAAAAAGGAGAGAGAGAAAAAGCACTACCTACTGCTTTTAGTAGACAGCAGAGATCAGCAGTACCATTGTCCAAGCTGTCCTGTGTGTATACATGTATATTTCTTTTTGCCTTCCTTCCTTTCTTTTGTCCTTTCCATCATCCCTGTTGTCCCTTCCTCAGAACAGTTTCTTTCTCTTTCACAGATCTATTGTACCTTTCAGATTTTATTTACTCTTTCAGGTTATTGCACTAGGAAGACTGTACACTATTCACATGTGTGGGTCTGGTTCATTTTGCTTATGAGTATGGCCTCTAGTTGCATCCATTTACCTATAAAAGAAAGTAGTGACATTCTTTAAAAATGTCTATGTCTGGCATTGAATGACTAACGTATGTAATACTATTACACAGAATACTCCTTTTTTTATTTTAGGGATGGGTCTGCAGGGTGTTCAGGGTCTCACTGCTAGATGGGACTCCTAGTGAACCGCCTGTTTACAGTCTCCCAAGAAGTGGGATTACAGGCATGTACCACCACACTCAGTTTCAATTGCTGTCTCAGCGCACCCAGGGATGGGGCCAACATGGCAGGCCCGGGATCCAACCCCCAGCCTCTGCGCCTGCTTGCGGGCACCTTAATCCACTGAGCAATTTGGCCGGCCAGAGAGAATTACCTTTCATGCTGGAAAGCAACATCCAGTAACCTCACCAAAGAAACCTCTGAATAGCAGGAAAAATACTCTGAAAAATCGCATTCTAGAGTTACATCATCTTATATCTAATGACTGTAGAAATACAATTTATAACTTTTAGTGGTTTTTTTCTCAATGTACATTTCACAAGTTTTAATTTTAAGGATGTTGTAACATTTCGTCTGCCAAAATTTAGAGACATAGTAAACACAATTTGATATGAATTAGAACAACTATCACATATAATGGAGGTCTTTGTCATATAATTTAATGAATTGGTCCAATTACAAATCCATGCAAACTGGGATAGATTTTATTTTGGAGTTCCTGGGCCCGAGCGCAAGTTTTGTGGTGTTATTTGGGATTCTAAGTCTATGTGTTTCTACACTGAGACAAAATACCTGACAGATGCAGGTTAGAGTGCAGGGTGTCTGCTCTGGCTCGTGGTTTCCCGCCTTTGTGCTCAGCGTCTTCAAGGGGGAGCACCATGGTGGGAAGGCTGCTTGGGAAGGCTGCTCACCCGGACTGCAGCCACAAAGCAGCGCCGGAGGAAGGGGCTGAGGACAGGCTGCACCCCTCAGCATCAGGCCTCCCACCACCCGCAACTTCTCCAGCCAGCCCCCCTCCTGGCAGCGTATGCAACTGCTCACTCCTCAGTGTGTGTAGTCCAGAGTGAAGTTTCTGCCCCGGGATCCAGTGCCTTTCAGGAGCCCACCGATGCACGTGAGATCCTCCTGGAGGAGTTTTGGTCCACACCGTGACAGTGTGTGACTGCGGTTTAACTATAAGAGAACTATACAAAAATAGTAATGTCAAGCAACTTTTGAACCAGTTATACTCTCTAAAGATTGGACTGAGGTCCTGCCCTCTGTTGACCAAGAAGGAAGAAAAGCCCAGAAAAGCATACAGTTCATTGTCTCATTTGTGTGCAGAACGCTTGGGAATTCACTGTGGTCAGCATGCAGCACGACTGTATGGAATTGCACTTGAGCAGCTTCCCAGGTCTCCGCAGGCTGAAAGACGTTTACCGTAATCGCTATGAGGGGGCCGTTAATGATGCAAGAGTGAGCATAGGTACTTGCAAGAAGGTCTGAGTAAAGAAATGGACTCTAATGTTTTCTGTTCAAGTAAAGCTGACGTGAAAAATATGTGTTACTTATGGCTTAGTTTTCCTAAATATAAGAAGAGTGACGAGATTAGGCATCATACCCAAGATTAGATATAATACACAGGATTAGGCATTTCATAGCACATGGGTAGAACAAATAATATTTAAAAAATAAAAGAATCAGTTGAAAATAATTGAAGAGTGATGTCATAGATAAAATAGAAAGTAAGTACTGGGCATTTGTAGAGTGCTCTCCTTTACCGGCAAGCCCTCCAGACCTTGTAACAACTTGTTGAGGTGCATGTGGCCGAGCTTGCTGTCATTCCTCCTGTGTTGTCATTGAGAGCTGCCCAAGGTTGTGTCACATCTTAGAGCATAGCTAGGAAGAGCACGCACACTTCTGGTAGAGTATGCCTACGACGATACCTGTCTGTGTTTCTCGAGAGTGCAGCAGGACGTGCATCTAACGTGGATGACCGTGACTGCAGTGTGGCTGGGGCTAATAGCACGAGTCTCTCCTCACCAGAGACCAGATTTAGACTGCGCCTTCTGATCATTACTGCTTGCCCAGACCTTTCATTTCACTATATGATCATCAGAACTTACCAGAACATTCTAAAAACAAGGTTTGAATCTGTCTGTCCATCCATCTGCCCAACCGTGTTGACACCCAGTCAGTAAACTAATTATTTTGTGTAGTTGCCTATTTTCCCATAATGCACTAATGCACTGTGTCATTCCCCTTTCCCGTCCCAATGCTCAAACTGTATTTCTGACAGAGGAGGAGGATGGGGCAGGGTGACAATTGCTTTGAACATTAGCTGTGTGTGATAAGTTGCCTAGTAATCTCCACAGCACCACCATGCATATGCTAAAAGTGTTCAGGGCATTGTAATTTGGGAGGATTTCCAATCTTTCATAAATAACCATTAATCTGTCCCTTCTACATTGAGCTTTCCACATCTGGTTTAGATTGTGCAGTGCTATTCCCGGAGTGCATTAAAGCTCCAATCCAGGTAGAATTAGGGGGATAAATGAGCCACAGGGAAGAGATACAGTGTTTTTCTTAAAGCAGTTCCTTCTTATTTTTACAAAGTTATGAGCCAAGCAATTTATGATTAAGAGTTTTGGAGGATGCACTCTGCCATTTTAAGCCTTCCTTGTCTATGGGTTTAAAAATGCAGTTTTAACTCTGGTATCCTGACACATATTAACGTTTTTCTCTATACTGGTAGATTGTAAGTTTCATTTAAATAAGAACCTGTGAAGAAGATTTAATTCATTATGATTCACTGTGGATTCTCTTTGATGAAAAATGAGGAATAGTTAAAACCTAAGGTCAATTAGAAATAAATAAGTTTCTGACTATGCATTTATATTTGTGATATTCAGAAACTTAAGCGAAAGTTGTCAATAATTTTAACTTGATTTATTTCTAAGGGAAGGGATTGGATTTTCAGGGAATAAGGCATTATTTTTGAATTTTAATTTATTATTTTCTTTGTGTTTGATTCAGTTTATTTAATGCATTCATAAAAGCACATCATTTCTCACCATATGCAACCTAGTCTTTCTCAGGTACTTTCCAAAAATAGTGTTTTTGTAAAGATGACCCAATCTGTAATGTTAGACTTACCAAAGTTAAGTTTAAAAAACACGATACAAAGATACCCTGCGGAATAAAAGCATATGAAGATAGCACTAGGGAATGGCACATAATATGAAAAAGTAATGTTTTCAAGATGACCTTGGAGGTGATGAGAAGCTTGTAGAACAAGTATCAGGCAGCAGGGTACCTAAAAGATGCTTCCCTCTCTCTGGCATTTCTAATGGGCATAAGAACAATGACAAGCTGATTATCTGACTCAGAATAAAATGCCCACACAGGAATGCAAAGAAGTAGGAAATTCAGCACGTGTCTCCTACCAAGGTTAGTAAAAATCTCATAGATAGGCCCTCACGGGAAGTGCACTAAATCACCGGCTGTAAAGACCGTCTATTTCATAGTTACAGCCTGCAGCTCCATCCACGCGTAGGGGACTGACAGCTGCTCCACCCATTAGTATTAATGAATTACCAAGCACATCCCACTCACGGCCGCCGCAGAGCCCAAGACATCCTTCCCACGCACGGCCTTGTTTTGAATTCTCCAAATGTTGTAGGGTGGCTATTTCCTTAATAAGGCTAAATCATCAAGTAACACACATGTTTCACTCCCGTGGTTAAAACTGATGCCTGACAGAAATTACTGAGGAATTGTCACTTGATTCATTTATTAAAATAGATTGAATCATCTCTCACCTCTCTGTCATCTAAGGCATGTGTGTGACTATTAATGAAGTGTAACTGTACTACCAGGGTATTTAATTTAAAAGAAAAAGTAATTCGGAATGACCATGGCAATGGTGAAGTTTTTCCCCAGCTGAAAGACCCCTAATAGGGCCTTTGAAGTGAGGCGAGACCAAAAGCGATGACCACTGATACTGCTCATTATCGACCGGGACCCGCCGCAGCCTCCATTCATGCCTTTTATCCTGGTGTGATTGCTAATGACTACTCAATGAATTCTTAAAAGGTCTGGTGTGGATTGAAAATTGTATGTTAATCCAGTTTGGGTCATTTCTTACACATCCATGCCCACTTCTTCAACCATCTAAGATAATTTTAGCTTTATTCTTGCCCCCTTTTATGGACTGCTACTAAAAAGGGACAAAGGAAACGTGGCCAGGCCACATACTTCTTCAGAGAGCCTCCCAGTCTTCATTCTTTGTGCTCTCGTCTCTCTTCTGTTCGGTGACACTGCACTCCCAGAACACACTTCTCTTGTCAGATGTCAGAGATAGGTCAGGGAATGTCTGCATATCCATAATATTTTCATCGAGAAACAGGCAGCATAATGATTCTTCGTGGCTGACTGTAAAAACAGTGCGATGTGTATTTGTTGTTTTCACTAAAGAAGTGTCATATCACTTGGTGACATGGGATTATCAGCTTGAGAAATGGCTCGATTCACACATTCACTAAGCGTCTGCAATGTGGCCTACGTTGGGTTACACAAGCGTGACTGAGCCGCGGTCCCTGCTGTCACAGAGCTGTGTCCCAGTGGTGAGAACCGCGTGGAGTGGAAAGGCAGGCGCCACATTGCTGCTGCTTGTGCAGAACTAAGAGGACAGGAAGGTGCCCTGGAAGGACGGGCAGAAAGCTCAGGCTGCTCTGCAGCTCGGGACGCGTCCCAGGAGAGACGTTGGCGAGGTTGCGTGCCAGGAGGCATGCGCCCTGTAGAGGAGGAACGGAGGGACAGCGCTGCTTTGCGGAGGCAGACGGGATCGCGCTGGCCTCCAGCACCGTCGCACAAATGTCACCGCTGCTCCCCAACTCCACATTCTGCAGGACAACTTTCTGGTGTCCTTCTGATAAAGAATGGAAGTTGATAGTTCACATTCTTGTCAGAGCCATCGTTTTGCCAATTTTTTGATAAACCTTCAAATACCATTTGGAAAACTCATAAATCTCTCTGGCCTTTCCTCTGCAAAATAAACTTCTTTCAGTACATTCTCAAAGGTCTTATTTTTCTTTAAGAAAAAAATCATTTCTGTTATTTTTCTGAGTTCAGTCGTTGTACAGTCCTCCCCGTCCCCACCCCTGTATCTTATGCTGGGAGCATCATCGTGCTGTACAGAGAGGCACGACCGGTGAGACCGTTCCCAAATGTCATTCTTATTTACTTGTGCCTCAGTGTTCTGCAAGCAGTAGAGTGCCGCACCCCCAACGGGACAGAAGGGACGCTTCATGCCCCCTCAACTCTGCCGTGCTGTCACCGCCCCTAGTGTGGGTCTGCGCCCTCCTGGCGCTTTCCCTTCTGATTCCTGCCTACACTGATTCGCTCAGTGTGGCCTGTGTCTCCACTTTTCCTTCCGAGTGCTGTTGGTCTGCTTTCCGGATCCGCCTCTGCACGGCACTCGTCTAAGCCGGTGTCTGTTTGCATGGGCTGTGGCGTTGTCCCCTCAGCCCACCCTGCACGTTTCTCTCCCTGCTCAACTCGCGCGCTTACTCGTCCGAGTCTCAGCCCAGGGCAGCCTCGCAGACCTGCGTTCAGCCGTGCTGTGCGCACCTGTTCCTCCCTGTCTGCTCCCTAACAAGTGCTCGGTGCAAAGCCACGCCCGCCTCTCGGCCTCCTTCCCATCAGTGCCAGCTGTAGTCTCCAAAGGCGCACCGTCAACTGTGATAACGTTCAGCACCACGGTCAGGCTGGTTCTTGCGACCATTCAGCGTGATTTCCTGCCGTCTTCCTTTGCGAACGCTGCCCAGAGGCAGCACAGAGCTCTCCAGCTGGAGGTGTGGGCTGGAATTCTGCTTCTGGCCTTTGTCAGCTCTGTGACTGCGGGTAAAATACTTTACCTTCTCTACATCTCATCTTCCTCACCTATAAAATTGGGATAACGGTGGGTCTACCACAGAGGATCACTGTGTGGATCAAGCACAGTGTTGCGCGTCTGGCACACAGCGATGTTTCCGTATGCATTAGCCATCCTTAGAAGCCATCTCTACGCAGGATTGAGGGACGGAAAGGTCATGACGCTCAATGGCACATTGAAAGATGTGAATTATTTTATCACCATTACCTGAAACCACTGTAAAGTTTGAAATGTAATAAGAGGAGCCCTGTTGCTGCTGGCTGTCCCAAGACACGGTGAGAGCCTGCTTAGCACCGGATGACCAAGGGAGGGACACTGAGGAGCTGAGGTAACAGCGCCAAGTGAGCAGCGCTCTCCCGTCACCGCGTGCCCTCACCCTTGGAATTTCTTCTCTACTTTAGGGTAGAAATTTAGCCTCGAGAGAGGTGGGATTCTTCCCCAGCGATGCTGTGAAGCCCTCCCCATGTGTAAGTACTACTTCTTTATTTTTCTCTTGCTCTCTTTTCCTTTTGAGGCTGTGATGAGTTGTGCAAGAATGTACAAAAGATGCTGCCATGTCACTCATTCATGTTAACAGTATTTTCTCTGAAGGATCTTGTCCACATCATTACCATGGGCAGAAAATATTTTCAAATGTTAAGTAAATATATGCAAGGAGAAAATTTAATTCGATTTACAAAATTAAGTCGTTAAAGAATTTTAGAAGATATAAGGCAAATCTCTGGATTGGACATATTGTTTAAGCACGTATAATCTATCCCAGCCACTTAGGTTAGGTGCATGGTAACGCAACAGACGTCATCTGGTGTCTTGGAGAGCAGGCTCAGCAGGGAAAGGCCCACGAATCCCGCAGTCAGATCTTTGAATTTTGTGTGTTTTGGTGTGCTTTATTTAATACCATGATGACATTTTCCAGCAACATCAAACACATGAAGGAAAATGAATTAATGTTTATTCAACTAAGATAGGTGAATGTGACATAAAATATACTTTCTGGTTCTTCATAAGCTGCTAAATTTTGCTGTCATGAATTTTACATTATAGTTGTAGATTGGGGTAGAGTTTTCCAAAAAAAACTTGTGATTTTTTTTTGAGAATTTATTTGTTTATTTATTTTTAATGAATTTAGGGTAGGGCCTACAGGGTCTCACTACATACATCAGACTCATAGCGATTCTCCTGTTTTCAGCCTCCCAAGAGCTGGGATTATAGGCATGTGCCACCATGCCCAATTTCAATCATAGTCTCTGCATGCCCTGAGGGCGGGACCAGCATGGCAGGCCGGGGATTGAACCCATGTCCCCTGCATCTGCCTAAGCAGGTGCTTTAATATGCTGAGCTATTTGACTGGCCCTCCCAAAACCTTTTTAAAGTGTTCTAAGTCCAAAGCAAATAAAAACTTCTACTAATATGGTGAAGTTGATTTCTTGGGGGGAAAAAACCCTCAAAACTCTGATCTTTCTTGCTAATTTTCAGTAGTTTCTATATTGCTAAAATAAACATTCTTTTTATTATTAAAAATGTACATGTTTTCTACCTTTGATTTCACAGTGTAATCTCTAATATATTTTACTGCCTTCTAGCTTTATTATTTTCAAAAGCAGAAGAGATGCAAAGAGGATTTGCTCTCCTTTTGGTTTTGTGTTGTAACGTCACTTGCTCTGTCTTGAATAATGTTATAATTTTGAAGTTGAAGTGTGCTACTACTCTTGTTTAACTAGATAAGCAAACGTGATTTTTTGGTAAGTTGTCTGCCATCTATGAGCAAGATGCAGGCTTCCTCTGTAAAGCGCTGACTCCCGTGTAGGCATGTGGCAGGGATGAGACACATCAAGATGTTTGGGGGCCGAAAGGCGTCACATCCAGACTTGGAGCATTTCATATAGCGAACGTTCTTGACGGTCTGTGGCCTCTTGAGAATGGCACGGAACGAGCACTTGCAGTTTTGTTTTAGAGAGTCTGGCATGAAGTGAGTTCTTGAAAGTTATTATTGAGTGAACGAACAAAGGAGCAAGAAATGTAAGCAGTTGTATAGTAATGTAAAATTATATAATCAAATAAATATGATCATTTTATAGCTTAAAGTTAATAAGTAGCTATTACAGTTTTACTGCTTAGTTGATGAAATTGTGTTTGTTTGTTGGTTATAGGACAAGTTAAGTGAAGATAAGTAGGAAGAGGAAGAGGAAGGATAAGACAGGGGTGTGGAAAATGCTATTGTTTTGACCCTGGAATATATTATTACCAGAGGTCCAACGGTAATGCTGAATATTTTATTTTGAGCTTAAAAATTATTTACCAGCATATGCCATGCTCGTCTCAAACATTCTGGTGTACACAGGTCAGAACCTAGAACTGGCAAAAACATGAGGAACACAAAAACGAGAGTGTATTTTGGGAAGTTTCATGACAGGAAGCAAAGCCTGGTGCTACAGCACAGCACAAACTCGGTTATCTTTTTGCATCTAGGAGCCCTCAGGGGAAAAAAAATCTCACAGAAAAATAGACTGCCTACTTTTGTCTTGGCTCTGAATTGGGCAGGAAAAAAATAAGAATGCATTCCCCTGAGAATTATTAACTTCACTCTAAAATCCATCCAAATGTCAACCTGGAATCTCTCCTAGCTCTGTGATCTCATAGTGTATGGTAGAAATACATTTTTAAATTATTCTATCTGGATTCCCATGAAAATAAAGGTTCTTTCTGGATTGGAGCCTCTTCACATATAGTCCTCAAAGAACTTTCACAGGCAAAGTCTAGCAAATGGATCCACCATTGGTAATCATTAAATTTCTAAGAAGATACACCATTTTAATTCAAGGTCAGCAGGTAGCACTAGACTATTTAAAAAAATACTGGACCCCTCCTTACAGGACAGCAGATACTAAAATTACTGGATACTAAATTCAAAATTTCATATTTAAGGTGGTTGAAGATAAAAAGGGGTTAAACATCTAAGAGGATCACAAGACACTATTCAAGTCAGCATATTTCAGACATACTAATTTAATTCAGAGTCTTAATGACCACGTTCTGTGCCACATCAGATACCGTTGTGAAGAAAATTAGAAGAAATATATGAAGAAATTTCTCAGAATAGTTCAAAGAGATTAAGAAATGGAAAATGTAACAGAGAGTGAATAGGATTCCCATACATTTAATAGAGATTCGAGATAATCGTGCTGAAGCAATAGTCAAGTAAGTAATAACTGATCTCTTTCCAGAACCTATGATTAAATTAATATTAAGAATCAAAAAGTATATTAAAATTAATCGACATCTTGACACACTTTAATGAAACTTCAAGATGTTAAAGACAAAATATAAAAGCCAACCTATAAAAGAGTGCCTATAAATAGTTGGTGATCCAATATGTGAGGAAAAGCAGCAAGTTTCCGCAGTGGAGAATGTTGGTTAGCTCCTGTCACACCCAGCCTTCCACAGGTAACAGCTCTGCGCTTTGGACACAAGATAGAAATAAAAGCGTGTCTGTGAAGGCACAGGCCGGGACCCTTGCAAGTCGGCCAAGGGCATTTATTGAGTGAGTGGCCTGGTTCTGTGGCCAACTTGCGGGCACATTAGTTCTGGCATGTGGCCTTCGGAATGGCTGAAATTCATGCAGAAACCATGTGACACTTATGGCTTGGAGAACCAGAATATGGAATCTGATGCAAGCACAGCAGCTGGAACCGAAGATAGGAACTCTTAGAAAGGGAAGACTGTGAGGCGAACCTCCCATTCCGCACAGAGCCCCTCCCTAAGCCTCTGGTAAGTGGTGGAGTTGTGAACTGTGTGGCCCACGCTGAAAGCACGAAACGGGATTCGGCAGTCGCTTAGCATGGGCGGTGGAGACTGTGGTGTGAAAAAGCACGTTCGTTGCCGTAGAACAGAACCCGGAATTTCAGTCTCACAGTGTACCATCGAGGCTTGTGGACACCATCCAGGATTTGTCATGATGCAGGAACTAGGAGCCATGAATCACCCTGGAAAGGAAAGGCGCCTGAGGGAGATCCAGCTTGAGGTGGCCGCGTGCTGGTGTCAGCAGGGAAGGGTTGCAAAGGCAGCCGTTAGAAATGTACGGAGGTGCGTTCACAGGGAAGAAGTAGCAGGAAGCCTGGCCAGAGAAACAGGGCCTGAGAGCAAGCACCAACCAGACTTTCTGAAACGCGGAATTATAATACTTGAAAGAATAAAACACGTTGAATATTTTAAGAGAAGAAAATTGCTGTTTAAAGGTGAGCTCTCCTGCATGGAGACACTTCCGGTCAAGCAGAGAGACCATTTCTCGTTGGCCCACCTCACTTTACACGATGCACTCAAGAAGAACGTGTGGGAGCCAGGTGCCCAAGAAGGGAGTTCGAAAGTACTGTTTGTCTTTAGCAGAAATTTAATGATACAAACTGTCTATGGAGATGACAGGAAGTGACATTAGGGAATAATCCTGATCATACACTCAGAGATGAGAGGATTCAGAAGGACAGCGTCTGGAGTCTTCAATAGAAAGCGTCTATCAAGACCGGGATCTGAAGTACACAGAAGACAGATAGGGAGGGCCCGTGACAGAGGAGAATGGGACCCCACTCTGCGTGGGGATCGTGGATGGGAAGGTGCTCCTGGGTCTTCACATAGAGACTGAGGAGAGGGAGAGCCCCAGGAGAACGCTGCAGGCCGGGACAGTCTCAGTTCTCTCTTCTGCCTGAATCATACATCACGCTTCAACTTTCTGGGTCTCTACCGATCAGAAGAGTCCACAGCGAGAAGCTATGTTAAAAATCTGAGTCTGAGTCAGAGTCTCTGTCTCTGTCTGTCCCTCCCTCCTTTCTTCCCTCCCTCCCTCCTTCCCTTCCTCCCTCCTCCCTCCTCCCTTCTCTCCCCCTCCCTCCTTCCCTTCCTCCCTCCTCCCTTCTCTCCCTCCCTCCTCCCTTCTCTCTCCCTCCCTCTTCCCCTCTTTCTCTCCCCTCCCTCCTTCCCTCCCTCCCTCCCTTACTCCCCATGGAGTGTTACAGGCAAGGTAAAGAAGAAAGATTACTCTTCTTTCTGATTTCAGGAACCATATATATCTTATCTAAAACAGAAAACATTGAAGATCAATTTTTATTTGTAAAAATAAACTATATGAAAAAAAATTGCAGAACTTTAATGGATATTTTACCTTCAGTAATTGTTATGTATTATGATTTTATAAAGTATTATTAAAAATACATAACTCAGAGGATTAAAAATATGTAAATATTAATAGCTATAGGAATGTTCTGACCAGAATAGTATTTTTCAAAATGTAAAACTCTAGAAGAACAAAATTATATTAATCTGTTATGAAAATTAGCTTATCTAGAGACATATTGACTAAATCTCTAAAATGCTGTAACCTATGTTAAAAGTAAAGGTAATAAAAATTTTTCATCAACCAACATAGGAAAGCTCAGGAATACTATACAATGTATACATAAGAGACTTACATGATTCATGAGAAATTTCTTAGCACAAGAAAATATATCCTCCATCTTTTCCCAGGAACGTATAAGTTGTCCCCCTCTCTGCAGTTTGTGCTTTGTTGTTTCATGAATACCAGTAGACCTTTGGGCTTTGTTCATTTCCTAGTGGGCATCAGCACCTAGAAAATGCAACCTTTTTGTCTTGTGCAAAGCCCTATCGGAGAAAGGGGAAAATGGCTATTTTCCATGTTATTTCCCTGAAGAAAAGGTTTCTAGTTGTGAGATGTTAAAGACCAGAAAAATGTAGACTCTGTGTAACCCGATTCAGGCGCCCTCCGCACAGAGCGTTTGTGCTGCATATTTTCCCAAAATGTCTTGGAAAGTGAAGCACTGTGTGGCTACCTTAATCTTATTTTCATTTTAGTTTTCTATGGGAGGATTACATTGCCTTAAAAATAAATATTGGAAGTTTCTAGTTTGTATTTTCCTGCTATCTTCTCTCTTGGAGATACAGTGGCAGTAAAATGAATGAAAGAATGAATTAAAGCGAAATGAATTATTTTCTACTTACCTGACATGTGCTGTGATTCATTCTGTGTAGAACTGCCCGGGGATAGTTCTAGGAGTGTGTCACTTAAGGGTTTTATAGAGCTGAGTCAGCGGAACCGAATTGATGATTGATTTCTAAAAGCTTCCCCTAAGTAAACTTAATCTATTTTTGCCTTTTTATATTTTAGGTGCCCAAACCAGTAGATTATTCTTGCCAACCCTGGTAAGTATTAAAAATGTTTATGTGGCTAAGTTGAAATACTGTACCTCAGCTCGAGGATGCCTTCGTCGTAAACTGTTGCATTTCCATTTGGCTTGGCCGACGGTATTTTCGCACGTAACAGACACCGTCATGAAGCCCTGTTGCCGACCTTCCTGTGTCTGTAGGGCGCGTGGTGTGTGGCTGGCGTCTGTGACCCTGAGTGCCCTTGACTGGGAACCGCACGCTCGTGTCGCAGCCACGGAAGGCAGGGAGCGCAGGCAGACGGGCACCAGTGTGCAGAAAGGTGAAGTCCGTTACGCGGGAGCGTAATGACAGCCGAGTCCACTGCTTGAAGCAGAGAATTAGCCCGTGAGGCTAGTAGGTCTTAGAACTGGAAGGTACAACCTGTGATGTAGCAGTGGTGCCGTGTGCCCGCGTCTGGTACGGGCCTAGCAGAGAGCGCTTTTCCCTTGGAGGCCGGAAGGACAGTTCACAGACTCACCTGCGAGGAGAGGGTGATTCTTTTCCTTAGATATGTTCAAGTATAAAAGTTGCACTTGCGCTCCAGAGCAGCCGTAGCTGTCGCCATCACAGACTTGCTAGCGCGCCTCGGTTGCGGAGGGTGTGTCCAGTGCGCACAAGTGTTCTTTCTTTTGTTTCCCCTGTAGTTTGGTGAGGCAGATTGGGCAAAGGCACTGTCGTAGTGCAGATAGCAGTGGAAGGCTAGCGTGTGCAGCCCCAGTAGGGGCAGGACTCCAGGACAGCTCTGCCCCTGCCGTGCCCACCCAAAGCACAAAGCTTGGCAGTGTGCTTCTCACTCACTTGTGCCTCCTTCAGTTTACATTTAGTTCCTCTTAAAATGACCAAATGTGAGGGTTTCCCAATATTTAAATGTGTGCATGCAAATCAAAAATGAGGATGCAAATACAAATGGAAGATCCTGAGAGTAGGCACTGTAACTCAGTGTCTGGGTGTAGACAGCACCGAGTTGTCAGCTATTTGTAACATGATTTGATTGTTTTCTGTTGTCATCAAAATATGCAAAACACGAGACCAGCTTTTCAGTGACCAGGAATTGGTTACCCCAGACGTGGTCCTTTCTCTCGCAGGCCCGCTCCCCCTCCACAGTCTTGTCCATCCACCCTGTAGCCTTCATGCACCCCTGTGCTGTGTAGCTCCAGGATGGAGTGCTGAACTTGCTCAGGGAGGTGTGACATGTCTATAACAGAAACGGGAATCCTTGCTACCTTTTTACCTGATGTAAGACTGTCCTGAGGTCCTAGTTTCTACGGGATTTAAAACTGCAGTCTTGACAGGAACTAAATTAGGATGCTGGCGCTAACAGCATGGACCAGCAAACCAAGAAGATAACAGGAGCTGAAAAAATCATGAAAGTGTAGTGACAAGGTTTCTTGTTTCCTCCTTCCATTGTTCCCGGAACTTGGCTTTATTGTTACGAAGGTCTTGGTTGTAGAGATGCATACTAGTGCTGCAAAACTACACAGATCGGTGAAATGAGCTCAGTAGGCGCCTGGGGGCCAGTCAGGGCACAGAGGAGAGGCTTTGGACCCTTTGTTTTACGAGGGACCTTTGTCATATGGGAAATTCTACTGAACATGTGGTCAGTTAGAACAGTATTATTCAGAATGGTAAAAAAAAAAAAGAGGGCTGGTGAGATGGCTCAGTGGTCTAAAGCACCTACTTGGAACAAGCTTAGCAAAGCACAGGGACCGCGGTTCAATCCCCCAGCACCACATGCCAGCCAGCCCCGCCCCCTGGTGGGCTGAGCTGGCCACACACACACACACACAAATAAAATTAAAAAAAAAGATATTGAGACAAAGGAAGAGCTTCAAAAATAGGAAGTAATAAAGATACTTCATGGTAGAATTGTAAAATTACTTTTTATTCTCCTTTAACTAACTTGAACATTTTTTTTTTCAAATTAAGCAGACAGTTTCATGTGCAATGCCTTCTGCTAAGGAACAAGATGGTCAGCTACACCACACACTGAAACTATCAATCTTAGGTAGACTAAAATGTTTAGAAAATTGCACTGAGTAATGGCATGATTATTCTCAAATACATATCACCAACTATATTTCTGTTTTCTATTTCCCCCTTTTAGGTGTTTCCTCATATAAAATGAATTTTGTTTCTTATAACAGCCATAAATTAAAATGTAAAATCAAGGTGATTGTCTTCAATAATCTATGTTTTAGGACTTCAAAAGACAGGGAAATATTTCAAAACTAAGCAACTCTGAAAATTGGTTAGCAAAATTGTGGACTGTAAGAATTAATATTATACCCAGAGAATATTTTAAAATAATTTTAATTGTTACTAGATCCTTAAAAAGATGCTTGTCTCAGTTACTCTTCTCTCATTTCTGGGACAAAATACCTGACACCCTAAGTTAAGGAGGGCAAGATTTTCCAGCTCACAGTTAGTGGAGGTTTCAGTCCACACTCAGCTGGCTCCAAGGCAGAGTGGCGCCTGGCAGAGGGCAGCAGCTCATGGCAGTGGAAAACAGCAAAGAGCAAAGGGAGGAGCAGCAGCTGCAGCAGCCAGCAAGCCCCTCTCCCCTCCTTACATTGTACACACCCATAATCCCAGCAGTGGCTCATGAATTAATCGCAGACTCTAGAAGCTGCCCCAATGACTGCATGAGGCTTTGAGGGGACAATTAGACACAAACCATAACGATGCCTGAATGAGATTTTGTAATATGCATAAAAGGGGTGTGTGTGTGTGTGTGTGTGTGTGTGTGTATCTGTATCTGTCTGTCTGTCTGTCTGTCTTAGGCAGGTAGTCTCTCCCACAGCTCTTTTCCCTAATTACCCCTAAATTCTCAACAATTATCTTTTCTGATTCAGCAACTACTGACCCTTCTCTTTGTCCCGTTGATTTGTTTGGTAAATATTTACTAACCAGTTATTATGTATTAGGCATTGTTCACTTGACTGTTAGCTTGTAAAACATTTGTGTTTGGATGTATTAGAAGACTTTTTAATCTGAATTTTTAAAGAAGAGCAATTAGCAAAAACAGCCCAGATCTGCCGCTAAATTAAAATCTTGACAGGTTTGTATTAGCCTCTGTTGTCTTTCAAGTACATTGTTAAGATTTTCTGTGTTATTGTTTCTTACAGGTATGCTGGAGCAATGGAAAGATTGCAGGCAGAGACTGAACTTATTAATAGGGTAAATAGTACTTACCTTGTGAGGCACAGGACCAAAGAGTCAGGAGAATATGCAATTAGCATTAAGTAAGTAGGACAAGCACTTTTACAGAAATAGATTTCCTGTTTTCATAATTGCATAGAGCGTCTGATGCGCATCATAGTGAAGTGGAAAACTGAGGTTCTAATTGCTGCAGAAACCCTGCATCTATCCAGGCAGTTCATTAATACTTGAAAATACCTGTTACAAAACAGTCGTATGTGTTATAGGCTGCTAATTGGCATATTAGAATCCTTTCATGATATTATATTTTGTTGACTTGATGTGTGTACGTTTCTAGTAAATTCTAAGAGTATAAGTTACTAGACTGTCTTGTTCTATTTTTGCCTTCTCAAACTGAACTAAGTAAATTAAACAGAACAATTGGTCAAATCCAAACTCCATCTCAACTCAAATATTAGTTGTATTTTCAACCGATCTAGAAAATATATTTGGTTAATTAGCTGATGTCATTGTATTGGCATAGATATATATTTTGTCTTCAGAATTCTATAATGTTATCGGGGCATGCCCTCTGGTAATTATTGATTTCTACTGATTAAAAACACATTTATATTCAAAAGTTATTCATTGCCCACAGGTACAATAATGAAGCAAAGCACATCAAGATTTTAACAAGAGATGGTTTTTTTCATATTGCAGAAAATAGAAAATTTAAAAGTTTAATGGTAAGTATTGATTATTTCTGTTCGATCTATGAGGTTTTCTTTTCTTGTTAGAAAGGCCAGTTAAATTTTATAGTTTCTTGGATACTTTGCTTAGTGAAAATTTATTTAAAAGATAGTCATAGTGTAAATTTTGTAATGAGATTCCAAAATTTCTAACTTTAAAAACCCCAATTAAGTTTCCTGTTGTTCACATCACTTTTCACTGCATTTTAGGTTTGCAAGGTTAGTTCGTATCTTAGATTCTACACTGTTGAAGACCCTTGGTGTAAGGACAGCTTCACATAGCGACTTCCCATCATTGGGGCGAGTCTCAGCTGGTGCTTGGGTGGAGCCCTGCAGACTTGTGCTGTGCCTTTTGTCCTTCCTTAGTTTACTTTGATCTCCTCATTTGGCCAAAGGAAGGCATTGTCAAGTATGACATTATCGTTAATAAAGTGCCTGTCACATTCAATTTCATTGCATCAATGTGCAGTGGGAAGTCAGAGTGGTGAGATTCCTTTCTTTCACTTTTCTTG
Source organism: Octodon degus (assembly GCF_000260255.1). NCBI lineage: Eukaryota > Metazoa > Chordata > Mammalia > Rodentia > Octodontidae > Octodon > Octodon degus. The sequence goes on from NW_004524660.1 coordinate 4,023,577, forward strand.
CTTTCTGAATTGTGCAGGTAAGCGTACGCCCCCTGCTTTCCACACAACAGTCAATATTTAATAGAAATTGTATATTTAAGCGGAAATCATGTAGTTTATAGATTGCTTCAAAAGAGCAACAGTTGCTTGACTGATTCCTATAACCTTTAAAGAGCTGGTTGGAGAAGAGGGAGGGAAGGGCAGGGGATGGACAAAAGAGCTCAGATGTATTGTGCAGGTGTACTGAGTGCACGCAAAGAGTGTGAACACTGTGTACTGCACGTGTGTCAGGATCAAATAATTTTTAATAGGAAGCTGAATAAACGATGTGAATTGATAATCAAAAGTTAGTTTCTAGTTTTATTAGTACATAGGAATATTCTATATATGTCATGAATAATGCATAATCTCATATATGCTAATCATGCACATATGTCATATATGCTAATAAGGAAAACATCATTACTTTCTTAAAGGTGGTCTCGTGTGTTTCTCTAGTTAGGGAATTTTTTTGAGATAATGAAGAATTTAGATATAGGACATTAGATACATTTGCAGCTGCTACGCTTCTTGAGTAGCATTGGGGAAGACCGCTCCCTGATTGAAACATCAGCCAAGGGCCGGATGTAGCTCGGTGCTGCAGCGTCTGCCTGGCAAGCACCATGTCCTGAGTTCAATTCCCAGTACCAAAAGAAACAAAAAGACACTCACTATGTCCTTCTGGAAAACATCAGAAAGCACTTTGCAGATGTTAATGTTAAAGCCGAGCGTAAGGAAGCTGTCCAGATTAGCCCAGCATCAGTGCCTTCCCCTAAACCTGGGCCCTGTTTCTAGACAAGGGTATGTGTTATTATTTCTGCCATTGTTTTTAAAAAAGAAGCATTTTTCAATCACAAGCTGGGAAAACTGTTTGCGTGAAAGTGAAAATAGACTTTCTGACCTGAAAGACACCATTGCAG
>NW_004524660.1:4025616-4065556 GCF_000260255.1 Octodon degus
TTTAAAAAAAACAGAGGTTTGTACCTATGTTGTTTATTATTTCTTGCCTATATCTTGTAATATGAGAAACTACTTTGGCAGTAACAATACACAATGTACTAACCATTGTTACTCTCCTAAAATCTTGTTTTGAGATTTTGTGCCATTGTTTTTATTTTTTTTTCTTTAAAATAAAAATAACTGATGTCAAAAAAAAAGATGCAGATACAAGTACAAATACAAAAAACAAAACAAAACAAAAAAAAACAAAACTTACTTGGTGCTGGGAATTGAATCCAGGGCCTCACACATGCTAAATACATACGCTACCACTGAGCTACCCCCTCAGCCCCCAAAAATTACTTTTAAATTATAATATGACTGAATAATTTCACTCTTATATATGCCCCACAAAATAAAAATACATGTGTATACAAAAAAAAGGAAGCATTTTGAGTTGAAAGAAAAAGAAGCAAACCTGTGCTGACATAAGTGTTACTTTTCTGGTTCAAAAGCTGAGGAAAGGCTGTGTGCCGAGTCCTGAAGGGTAAACTCTGTCAAATTAGAAACCAGGATCCAGACCTTGTCCCTGCTGGAAGTAACTTAGGTTCCATTGCTGGAAGTAACTTAGGTTCCATTGGAACAAGAGGGCTGAGTTGGGGGAGGTTCTCCACTAAACGAAAACCTAGGCGAGAGGGGCAAGTGGATGCGCAGATGACGAACAGCAGGCCCAGCTGAGCCAGGAGGACGCGTGTGCGGGACTTCAGAGACCTGCCAGTCTGCGCCTTCACCTGCAGCGCTTCCTTGGACAGTAACAAGGCCGCCCCACAGTATTATAGCTGATGCAGCACTTGAAAAAGTGCCACAGGGCCATTGACAGCTTCTATTCTTTTGGACTTTGAAAGTAGGGAAAGGAACTCCCGGTAGAGGAGACAAGGGAAGGGATGAAAGGAGGAGCCACGGGAAAAGGCGAGGCCTTCAGCTTTGTGTCACCTCCATTCCGCCCCAGGAAGTTCTTTTGCAGCAAGGGTTAGATGCAGAAAGCCGGAAACAGCGCGGTGACCTGCACTGGTAGACATAGGCCCATGAGTTTCTCTCTGTATATGGAGCTGTGATTGTAGTAACAGCAGGCAAACCCCGATTCAGATCATTTGTACAAGACCAGGAAGGCTCTTACACCACGCTCGGGAGAGGGAGCCGAGAGGATTGGCCTCGGGCCTCACGTAAGCTCCCCTTACAAGGTACAGGGGAGACGTCAGAAATGTTGCTGATGCCTGCACGTTCCCCCTTCACAGCTAGGGGTCTTTTGTAGGAAAGCCTGCCCTTTCATAGGTTCAAGCCGGGGGGGGGGGGAATTCACAGCAAAACTGTAGTGAAAGTGGAGCGCACTAGCAATAAATGTCATCATGACAACGAAAAAGCGGCCAGGAGCCGAGAGTCTTGGCGTCTGAAAGGCCGTGTGTCAGATCTGGCAAATAACTGTTAAAACCAATGAAGGTACACATTTCCTTCACTAGTTTTGTTTCTGTTCAGTTATGGAACACATTTCTATTGAGTCTTTTCTGTGCACAGTCGCTGTCTTTTTAGGTAAAAAAAAAAAAAAAAAAAGGATACTCAGTGGAGTATCCAGAAAATACTCCACTGGTCTAAGAAAGCTTAGAAACTAGTGAACACATACATGTCAAGAACCTCAAAATAGTTCTGTCTCTCAGACCACAGCAACAGAATACCACGAGAATACCCTCTGTCCGAAGGGTGACTCATATTTCAGTAACTGGCCCCTTTGGAAGAAAAGAAGGTTTGAGGTGCAGGGGCTCCTTAAACTCAGAATCATACCACCTCCAGGGGCCGCCTCGTTACTGTTGCCGTTACATAACGCGGTTTGCATTGCAAATCAATATGGCTTGTAGCTTTGAGTTTTTTCTTAAGCATCATTTCGCATCCAACTGGTGTTAAAGTTAGATTTTTCTACCTGTGAATCAGAATAGGGCATGGAATTAAAATGTTTATCTGAAAAGGTTATAAAACACAAGCAAACTCTGGAGCTTATTTTAAATTCTCCAACTGCTCAAAAAGAAAATTGGCCTTAGGTGCTTGGAACCAACCTTTTTTCCCTTGGGTTTCAATAGCTTAGTTCATCAAAATTTTTGTTTTTCTTAGTCATTAAATTCAAATCCTAACCGAATTTCTGTATCCAGATTACAAGGCATTAATTTTGTTCTGATTTTCACGTATGCCAGCCAGCCCATGTCCAAATGCTGTTCATAAACCCTCCCCACTGCCTGTTTCCTAGGTAATTGGAATGACTAGCCCTCACTCATTATTTTTCAGAAAGACTTGAATGTTGACACTGCCGTGTCCGTGTGAGATAAGGGATACTTAGCAATTCCTTTTGTTTAGTCTTCTTATTTACTTGTTGTACCTGAAGGTCAGTGACTGCTAAAGCAGGGGTTGATTAGACTAAAATACCGAAGGCATAAAGGCATAAATTGGAAAGTGTCCATGGTGGCAGTAGTCAATTCCATGCAGGCACAAGTAGGAAGACACGCCCTTGGAAGACCGTAAACGTGGAGCTAAATCACCTTCCGCGCTTAGTGGAGTGTTAAGGCTGTTTTGCAGATTACTAAGCTACATGACTGGAGGCCTTGAAAAAATTATGTTTTTCTTCTGTAAAATTTTGGAGGAATATTAAACGGTGACCAGATCCTGCATTATAATAGTGCTAGGGTAGTTTCTAGCCAACTTCACATAAACATTAATCAATTATAATTCATGACAGAATTTGTATGACTTTTAATGACATTAAATTGAAGATAAAGCTATTGGCACATAGGCCATTTCAGGCTTAGTTTCATATTGGAAAGAAAGTAACAAATTTTATGGAATTTCAATATCAAAACTAAGAGAAAAACTCTTTGATTCAATTTCTTCAGCAACATAATATGTACATGTACCTTCTTCCGGAGACCTTATGAAATTTTAAAAAATGACATTCTGATCACTAAAAACTATTTAATTCCTTGCCTGGCCTTTGCAAACTGTGTCGGTTAAAAAAAATCAGCATCAGACAAATGCTGTATTCTGATCATGGAAACCATTTTGAAAATAGAAACTTCCGTCTAATCCACCGTTTTGTTTCTGATTTTTTTTTTCTGGATCTGGGGATTGAACTCAGGCCCTTGCACTTGCCAGGCAGGTGCTTATTCCACTGAGCCATCTCCCTAGCCCCAAGGGATTATTTAATTATTTTGGTGGCTCAGGCTGCCTAAAGGGCAGGGCTGGTAGGCAGCTGGAGCTGGGGATTGAATCTCAGTATCCTGCTTCTGACTGCCTTTGCATGAGCAGGTTTTTTTTTAAAGTTGGTAGATTCTGCATTGCCTTGTTGGAGAGACACACCCGTTATCTAGGCCCAAGGAAGGAAGGAAGGAAGAAATAAGTTTTAAAAGCTAAAAATATAATATATGTAAAGCCCTAACATCTTAAATCTAGGAAAATAAAGTTCCAGGCATGCCACGGACGTGGCTCCCTCAGCTTCTGTGGTGTGTGTGTTTGCATTTTCCAGGTGATATTTATTAATAATACCGTGTGGTTAAAGCATAGACTTTGGAGATAGGAGTCAGCTCTGTGCTCCGACACACACTGGTTAGCCTGAGAGCAAGGTTCCTGAGAGGAAATTATGGGAAACCATACTCATGCCCGCACGTGGGATGATTGTGGCAGTTGTGACCGTTTGTGTCGGGCACAGTATGTGCTCTGGTCTGTGGCATGGCTTATTGTCCCCATTTTACAGGTAAAGGGATTGAAAAATATCTCTCTTTGCTTTATCCAGTGCTTTAAACAAGCCATACTGCAAGTAGGCTTTTCATTTTTACCTTCATGATTATTCCTAGGCTGCCTATTCCACCTGAAACAAACTCGCACCATTCCTGGCTATTGAAATTGTATATGTTCTTCATTTTAAGTCATGGTGCTTTGGCTCTGAAACCATCTCTTGCGCCCCCTAATGGACACACCAAGGCACAGTTTCTTGTGTGTGGTCAAAGCCCTAGAGCCCTTCATATTCCCTCCTAGGATGAGAACTCCTACTGAGCAGGAACCTTATCTTTATAATCGTTGTAGCCACTGACAACCGCAGCACAGTGAAGTTCATAACATGTCTGGATTTGTTTATAAATAATAAATCTCAATCATTCCCTTTTTCTTTTTTCAGATGATTTTTGGCCCAATTGATTTGTTCTGGGAACTTTGAATAAAACCACTGAATGGAGATATTGAATTGACTGACAGTGTGGTTTCTAAAAGAAATAAATTGCTTTTCCACAATATCTTTTAAAATGTGGTGTAAGAGAAGTACTGAATAATTAGATTAAAATTATTTTGCATCCATTTTCATTTCATGCATTTATGAGAAATTTTATACATAATAAGATGCATTTTTCCATTATGAATTATTTTTAATTTCAGTTTCTAGTAGAGATTCATATTTGTGCAGAATTGACGAAGCAAACACATGAAAAGAAATTTCCTGGAGTTTTAGTCTGAAACGTTTTGGGTGGCTCTGACATTGGGCTTGGGTTTATGTAAGGCAAACCATGTGAAATTAGACCACACGCTGGAGCGCCAGGTGACGGGACTGCAGCGGGAGCGGACACTTCCTCAGTGTTGGTTGCATTTGTGCTTTGCTGGCTTTGGCTTGCCGTGGAAAAGGACGTTTAATATCACGTTTGTTTTGTGGCCATGCAGGAAAACTAGAAATTGCTATGTATTAAACGAGCAGCTGTTCCTTTTATGTTTTGTTCAGAAAGGCAAGTATTTCATAAATAAGAACAATAATTACTACTCTGAAGTTGCGGATTAGTTTAGTTTTTTGCGTTCTTTTTTTTCTTTTCTGTTTGCCACATCTGATTCAAGGCCGACCAGATGATATGTATCTGTGGAGAACAGGGGGAGACGCACATTATAAATGTCCTGAGTTTCAAGGCCAACTTCCAGGCAGGTGGCAGGCACCTTCAGGCATCAGGCACAAATGAGCGTTCGCTGGCTCTTCCTGGAAAGTTTGGCATGAATCCCATTATCGTTACGTTTGACTGTGTGATAACAAAAGTATCTTTACCAAAAAAGTTTTCTTCTCTTTCCTGAAGGAACTTGTGGAGTACTACAAGCATCATTCTCTTAAAGAAGGGTTCAGAACCTTGGATACGACTCTGCAGTTTCCATACAGGGAGCCGGAACACGTACCCGGACAGAGGGGTAACAGGGCAGGCAGCAGCTGTGAGTATCGTAATTGAGAATCCGATTTGCTGTCACTTAAGGGTTGGAGGCGGTATAGCATTGGACATCTTTATTCCAGACTCTGAACTATAACCAATTAATATGCTAATGTGCTGAACAAGGATTATTTTTTCTTGAGCTAAACAAAGTCGGAGGGACCAACAGGTTTATGAACATGTCTAGTTGTAGATCTTTGTGCTAAAATGAAAACTATGTATGAATCTAAATGTCCGTTATAAAGACTGTGTTCATATATAAAGTTTGTATTGTTCCCTGGCTTTTATCTTAAACTTAGACATAAAGTTTATGGCCAAAATGCTGTGGGAGTGATAGCATTTACAAAATGGTTTACAGCTCTCCTTTTTAGACTCTGCCCACAGGTTTACTTATGATTCTATTGCAATGATGGCTTTCGAAATTTGCAAGGAGTAACATATTTTCTTGCATGTCAGTATTTCTCAAACCATACAATAGCCACTTTCTCTCAAAGTAAACATGGGCCAAAACTAATCGCAAAACAAATTAGCATGCGAGGAAATTCACACTGTAGTTTGAGTCTGAATCCAAGTCAGAATTTCCCCTTTTCACCTTTTGGCGTTCTGTGCGCTTCCTGGAGATGGATAGAGCGCGTGAGAGGATGTTGTGATGGGAACATGCTGTGAGACAAGTGTGCTTGCACTCCCTTGCTTTGATGTCTTTTTAAAAAAAATCTGTTTCACAGGAGAAATGACAACAGTTTTATTACTCTTAGAATCTTTAGCCTAAGCAAAATTGGAAGATCTAAAGGTATTTGAGAAAAAGAATTTGCATCAGTTTAATATAACTTCAACTTTATTTTTTTTTTTTCCTGAAAGCAGACTCTAAAAGGGAAACAGGTAATGCTCAGGGTTCAAACAGCATCAGTAAAATTTCATACGCTCAAATACAAGAAAATATGCAAATCATTTGCCACATCAAATGACAGGAGGTTTTTATAGACTTGACTCGCTTCCCGGGCCTTGCTGCAGCGATCACTAACCTGCACCCAGCCAGGCCTGCGCAGTGCGAGTGGTAAGGGTGCGCTTTGTGGCGAAACTTCGGACACTTCGAGTTTTGCTTTTAGCCTAAACTTCCTAATTATCTTGGAATCTCAGGCTCTAAAACAGTTTCCCTACAAATTTCTTACAAGTCTACCCAAGTTATGACTTCTTCCCACTGCGTGAAAACTGTACTTTTCAGCACTGTTTTTCTGCCTTCCCAGCAGCAGGGCAAGTATCCACGGAGGTCAGTTATGCCAGGCCCTTGATTTGTTCCACAGCGTGTAGGAGTAAGAGAAAGGCGGATGTCCTGCGTTACACAGAGAGGATTTCTAACCCTCACATGAGTTTCACTGCCGGGCTGCTGCCTGGCTGCTTCTCTGGTGCTTGGGATGTGTAACTGCTCAGAGCATGTTGTCCAGTGATGAATGGAGTTCCCTAACTTAAAATGTTGTCTCTGGTGTTTAATTATTTAATTTTCAAGCCGTTTTTAGCAGCAGGAAGGGACATTTCTATTGGTTTTTAAGCAGAGCCAGTAGAATGACACCCTTCCTGGCTCTAGGCAGTTTTCAACAGAGTCAGAATTCAAACATCCCCACCCAATCTTTATAAGAGACCTTGGAAACTGAAGTCAGAACACCATAGCCCTTTCATAGTCCAGAAGGGAAAGCACTGCGTTTATTTGAAATTGGATACTATGCACTACAGTTTGTCTTTGTTCACTGGGACAACTCGGCAAGTGTGGGTTGGAGGAGTTGGACATTTTATATAGAGAGATTGGGGAAGATGTTGCTTACAGTATTACCTAAAGCAAGAGAGAGTAAGACAGTAGGTCAGTCGGCACTTACCATGCAGAAGCTAGCTCTCCGAGATCAGCCTCCTTTACTACAAAGCAGAAGTCTATGCTCTGATCAAAATCATGAGGCTGTCCCCATGATTTACTGTGTTAAAACTGCGTGAGATGGAAATCATATTAAGATGGCCCTGAGAATCAAATAAAGTGCTACAGATAAAGCACTCCGTATGGTGCTTGTACATAGCAAATGCACATGAAGGTTAGCTCTACCACCTTTACTAATGCTCCTGACTTCTAACGTAGCACATACTTGCTGATATTTCTATGGCCTGAATAAGTTTACGAATTGCAGTAATTACAGCAATTTACATCTTTGCTTTTATGATTTTTAAAGTATGCCCTTCTTATTTTAAACCAACTGTTGAGTCAGAGTTAACCACTGAAGGAGAAACCCTGTGTCTAATTTTAGGCTTGCAGAACCTCTCAGGAGATAGCAGGAGGAAATGCTACGTATTCTACATAGGAGGATTGTGTCTGCTGTCTTCGCAGGCCTTCCCTCTGCTCCATAGCTTAGAGTATGCTGCGGAATTTCATCTAACAGAGCTTAGAGAATTGCATAGCAATACTGCCGAATGCAGGGTTATTGGACTGAGAGCGCTCATGTTGCTGTTTCTTCCACAGAGTCTTGAAGCTTAAAGAGCAGGCAAGGGAATGCGCAGAACTGTCTTGTGCTCTGGATACAGGATGAGCTGCTGAGAATGGAACTGCCACTCCCGAAGCCAGCTGCTTGCCATTCTTATGTTTACGTCATCTAGTCACAGGGAAAAAAGGCTTGGGGTATTGGTTGAGATTGCTTCCTTCAGGAATAGTCTAGGTACAAATGTTCTCAGGACCATTACCAACCATTTTGTAACTTGTAAATAAGATGAAATTCAGGGCCAGCCAGATAGGTCAGTGGACTAAAGCGCCTGCTTAGGTGGAGTGCAGCGGCCAGAGTTCAATCCCCGCCATGCCGGCCTTGCCCCTGGGGCACGTTGAGACGGGGTGTGGTGGTGCACACCTGTAATCCCAGCACTTGGGAGGCTGAAAACAGGAGGATCACTACGAGTTGAATCTGTATAGTGTGATCATGTAGACCCTGTACTAAATTAAACAAAAGAAAAAAAAAAAAGGAAATTCATACAAATCTGTGTCATGCACATGAAGATAAGCTGTAAAGAGAAACTCGTTAGAGCCAAGCAGGAGTGCGTGTTAGGGGTGTGGACCATAGCACTGCTAAGTGCCCGCTGTCGGCTGCCTCTGAGGCCATCTCCCCAGGTGAGGGGTTTTTGCCCTTGCCTTTGGAATAACTGAAGAGAATATCCAGAGGAGAAAAAAGGAAGAAAGAGAACCAAGAGTAAGTGAAGGGTACCAGTTCTTTAGTTTCCCAGAGAGTGCAGGGGCTTTATGGACGAAGGTCAGTCATGCAGACTTAGTAAGAGCTCCACTGTTTTCCAGTGGCCCCTCATCTGCCTCAGGTGCTGGAGGTGTCCCTGGAGGGCTGGTAGACTGGGAGGGCGCCAAGTTGGCTTTTGTAGTTCTTGCTGTACATGACTGTTTTCAGAGCTGCCTCACAGAAGCCGTCTGATCCTGAGCAGGTCACTCGGCCAGGTGGAGCCTCAGCTTTCCTACTCCATGAATGAGGAATGAGATTAGAGAACTCATGGTGTTCTTTGAGAAGTAGAGTTCCTTGTTTGTTTCTTTGTAGGGAGAGGGAAGGAGGTAAAGTATAACACTATTAGACCCTTGCACTAGTGAAAGTTGAGGGACAGGCCATTTTGTGATCCATACACAGACGTGACCGTGTTCCCAAATTTATACTTAGGCAGAATTAATTGGCCTACACAGCAGAGAGGTATAGTTCTTTAACATGTGTACTATAAAGATACTTATGTACAGGCTGGGGTATAGCTCAGTGGCATAAGCGCCTGCCTGGCAAGTGCAAGGTCCTCAGTTCGATCCATGGCACCACAAAAAAAAAAGATAATTATATAATTAATATCAAAGTGTCTTCCACAAGAACTTATGGATCACAAAAGATAAAATAGCTGGTGAAACCGTTGGCTGACCAGGAAATGAAAGCGCGCAGGCTTTCTGGGAGGAGAAGCACTCAGTCGTGTACACACACTCAGAGCCCAGCAGACGCTCCCTGTTTCGTAGGTTGATAGTACCGAGGAGCATGGTCATGTTGAAGATTTCTGTGACGCATTAGTATTTCATTTCTTAATTTAAAAAGGACATAGTAACTTGAGAATTATAGTTGTTTGTGTAAATGTTTAGTTATTTCCTTTGATATCTCTATTTCTCATTCTCAGCCATGCTCTGTGTGCCGCTGTCCTAAAACAGGAGCTCAGGAAGTGCTGAACGAGGGCCGTCAGAGCCTGGGTCCTGCGGAAGGCATAGCAAGCGCCGCCACAGGGCGAAGTGTCATTACTGTGGGAACCGCGGAGGAGGGGCAGGTCCCAAGCAGAACATAGATCAGCACGTTCTTTTGGGTGTGATGGCAAATGTCACAACAGTGCTCCAGACACTGACAAAGGGTCCTCGAGACCGTATGCACAGTCTCGCTGGAAGAAGTGGAAGCAGACCTGAGAGCCGGAGTCCAGGCCCCGCTCCTGGGTGTGGTCCCTCCTCCATCCTTGTGTCCCTGCGGTTCCCTTGGCCGTAGACATGGTGCTTGTGTTTCATTCTTAACTGTTGCTTTAGACAGAAACTTGGAGGATTTGTGTCGTTCTCGTTTATTTATCTGAGTATAACATAATATAGCCTTCTTATTCTTGATACTTCATTAAATAGTCTAATCATTTCTGGATCACAGTTTGTAAATTATATGGCCTTATAATAAGGGATGATATTTATTTACTTTATTCAATGTCCTCAAGTACACATTTAATTAAGTTTTGCCTTTAATCCTAATTCAGTAGGTCTATATCTGTCTTCTCTTAGTATCTGCTTTCATTATTTTATCCTCGGTCTTCTGTCATTTTTTCCATGGTCATTTTGCTTGGATATGATCTGATTTTAGCCTAATAACTTGATACTAGTTTTATTATCATTGTATTCGTTTCCTCGGACTGTCATTAAAAATTGTCACAGGGTGCCTTAGGACAGCAGGACTTTGCTCTCACCTTCTGGAGCCCACAAGTCCACACCCAGGGCCGGCAGGGCCAATTCCTTCTGGACACCCAGACCCGACCTGAGCCTGTCTTCTCCCTGCAGCCTGGCTGCCTGCAGCGCTTGGCATTCTTGGTCTGTAGAGACGTCACTCCATTTTCGGCTTAGTCTTCACCTCACTTTTCTTTCTCCTAGAAATGCACTTGTCATTTTGAGGTCCTTGATGTCTACAGAGATCCTGTTTTCAAATAAAGCATGTCCAGAGACATATCTTTATGTGACAGGGCACTCCTAGTGTCCACAGCAGACTTAGGTTCATTTTAAATTTTCCCATCTTTAATATTTCTTTTGTTTTAGTAATGTTACAATGCCTTTCATTATTGGGGGAGACCAGCAGTTAGTTAATGAATGTTAATGAGAAACAGTCCCTTAGATCAGCAGGATGTTTCAGTGGATTACAGCTCCCCATGGTGACGTTCACTGTCTTCGTGAGAAGTGCTCGGGGCTTTCTACGGAAGCCCCACACTGCACTTTGTCTGAAATATTTGTACAGAATACAAGACCTGAAGACACCTTCTGATATTCAGCAATATGTAGATTAAGAGGAGGAAATATTTCCAAGCCCGCTTTGCACATTATTGACCTCAGTGGTGCATGTCAGGATCCGCCTGTCCTGCGGGAAGTACCACGGAGAGGTTTCCTTTGACGACCAGGGAAGACGGCTTGCCTGAGACACCCCCTTCTAGGAGGGGGCAGCATCGCGAGTGTTTCCCTACTTTATGTCACCATGCAGTGCTGCAGCAGAGGGTTTCGTGCTCGTCCTCTGAGCTGGTGTGAAGTCCCTAGAACGACACGTGAGTTGTGGGAGGCGTGAGATAGATAGATGCTGTAGGCCCTGGAGCCACTGTGGCCACCATGTCCACCATGTCCACGTGTTCCGCACTGTTAGGCAACGTGAGGCGTTCCATGAGCTGCGCTTGGCCACTTTCAGGGTGCATGTAAAGTCCTTTTCCTTTCTCGCAGTCCTGTGGTTTTCCGCTCTCGTTCTCTGGGCGTCAGGTGGCCCTCACACTGTGCAGGCTGATGGGCCGGGTCCCTGCAGCTCATTGGTGCTACTTTTATGCTGCTTTCCCTCTATGTCTGTGACATTAGCAGGTTTCCAGTTCTTGGACAGCTGATTAAGGACAGCTGTACATCTCCGTTCTTAGATCATGCCGTGCCGTCCTAACAATTACTAATATTTCAAGAGCTTTTTTGGTTACCTTAAGGCATTTTTATTCTTTGTCTAATGATGTTAAAAGTCAGTAGCAAGTATCTGGGTTCCCTTCCCAGTGTGGTGCACAGACGGACGTTATACTGACTCAGCCTGAAAGCCTCCCCGCACGCCTTCACGGTGCAGAGCGTGAGCATGGTTGCCGTCAGTGTCTGCTCGTCCTTTGTGCATTCTCCGAGTCCTGTATTCTACATTCAGAGCTGCCCCCGTGCTGCTGGAGTGTTCAGTGTCCTCACGTTGCCTGTCATGCCCGTGTACAACAGGCCTGATCCAAGGACGGGTTTTTCCAGTCTTGGCTGGAAAACCGTCAAGCAATTCTCAGTTTTCTTTCCTGAGAACGTGCCCAGGCTCGCAGCTGGGAAGGCCAGCGCTGAGAGCCCTGCACTCTGGTCTGAGCCATCCCCATGCTCCTTCGGGGGAGTTCAGGCCCGCACAAGGTGGCAGGTCTGCAGCCCTCCGCCCTTCTTAGCATTCATTCATCCACACCTTTGTCAGTTGCTTCATTTATTTGAAATGTATCTCCTTGCACCAAATGCTGCAGCAGGGACACCCTTGAATGTTGCACAGGGCGGTCCAGTACCGCCACAGGAAGTGTGCTGCCGGGTGGCTGGCTGGCGTCCAGGTCTCAAAGCCCACGTGCAGGCTGTTCCAAACAAATGCCTTGTGTAGTGCACCTGAGAGGTGGTCACCAGCCTTTGCCTGGGCACTCGTGTGACCACCCTGGGCACTACCACACAGAACACTGATGTTTTGAACCAAAGTGTGTTTTTGTTCTTTCATTGGTCCAGAAATTCGTCTTACTGTAGCTACTTATCATAGTTAGTTTGAAATAAGTGTACTATATACTCACTGTAATCATTTCAAAATACACTACAAGAACAACATACTGTATATCCACAGTAAACATTCCGGTCTGAACTGTGGTAGCCTGTCCCCAATGTGTTCCTCCACTTGCCCTCTGTTTTCCTGCCTCTCTCCCTTCCGTTATCTTCCCTCCAGGCCTCCCCTCTTCCCTTTCTCCCCTCACCCTCTCCCTTCCCTCTTTCTTTCCTCCCTTCTTCCATTCCTTCCTTCCTCCCTTCCAGAATCTTCCTACACCTCGTATCAAATCGCTCACAGTCCCTGTGGCCCTCCTGTGGATGTACAGCAGTTTTTCAGGGCTCAGATTTGCCCTGCTCAAAACACCTCCCTTCTCATTCCCGCCTTAGTTAATCTCCCGCCTTCCATTAGCCTGCATCCTCACAGGGCGCAGGTCTGCACACATGAACTAAGCTAAACGCTTTCCTCACTTCTCCTTCAGCGACTGCACCCTCTCTGGTGACTTCCTAGCAGGCCCAGTAGTCATGCACGCAGCAGTTCTCAGAGCTGGGAGCCTCTGAGCATTCATGGCAGTGGATGCAGCTGAGCACCATTTTTGGCCTTCTGAAGTGGACACATTAGTGGAAAAAGCAGGTGATAGCTCACAGAATGATAACGGCTTAAGAAATTGAGGCCATTCTGGGAAATAAGGTCATGGTGCTGAAGGTCGCAGAGATGGCTTAGGCCTTCGCTGAGCTGGCTGAGCCGGAGGCAGGCCAGGAGGATGCTCTTCCCTTTGGATACTGCAGGCAGCTGAGCGGGTGCGTCATTGGTGCGTGTGTTTGTGACCAGGCATCGATCCTACGGCTGTTGCACTGCATTACAGCCCAGCACTTTTTAATTTAGCAACAGGGTTTCCCTAAATTACTGGTCACCCAGAGTAAGCTTGAACTTGTGGGTGTTCAGCCTTAACCTCCTGGATAATTGAGATTACAGACCTGTGCTGGCGTGCCTGGCCGCCACTGGCTCTTGGGTGACCAGTTCAGCCCGCAGGTCTAGAAGCTCCATCCTCTGACAGGCTTGAGTGTGACCAGGATCTCCTGGTGTCACCATGAATTCATATAAAATCCTTTGTGCCCCATCACTGTGCAGAGCAGGCTGCCGAAACGTGAATTGCAGTGCATGCGGGTCATTGGTACCCCACTTAATTAGGAAGACAGCAAGAGTTTGAGGGATTGCATGCTTCCTGCCCACATCTATGCTTGGGGTGTCACCACCCCAAGAAATGCTGTTTCCCATCTGTGTCGTGTGGCGTGAGAAGGATTACCTGGGTGTCCATGGCTCTTTTGGAGGACAGCAGGCAGCAGCTCATGCAGAAGGTTACATTTTAGTAAAGACTCAGAGAAATGAGAGAAGGGACAACCGGAGTGAAGTAACGTGCACATGTGACGTGAACAGTGTCACAGAGCAGAAGAGGGAAACTGGCAGGAGTTGAGGTTTGAGGCAGCAGGGAGGCCAGGTCTCATCAAGTCCTGAGGGGCTTTCGCTTTTACTCTGGGAGAAATGGGGAGCCCCTGGAAGGATTTAGGCACGGGAGAAACTCAGGCTTAACAGGATTGCTCTGGCTTCTGGGCTAAGAAAAGACCATGAGGGGAGTGGACGTTGTGGACCCAGACAGAGGCATGGGAAGCCTCACACAGCAGGCGAGGCAACGCTGACGGGCTCAGACCAGCGTGCTGCCCTATAGGCGACAGAGCTGGAGGGCGGCCTGACCAGATGCTGCGACAGTTGAGTGCAGATGTCAGAGCAAGACAAAACGCCAGGGTGAGGCTGAAGTTTTGGGCCCGAGCAGCTAAGAGTTAGGAAGGCTTCTCTTCAGGATTGCAGTGGGGACTGGAGTCTAGCCGCAGCATTCCCAACCCAAACTGAGGTGTTTCCCTGTCTCTGGGAACGTCTGGGTGTCTGTCTCGCCATCAACTTTTGTCTGTTCTGAAGTCCAGCGCTCTGCTTGTTGTATCTTCTCTAGTGTCTTAGCACAGGACTGTGCTCTTAGTAATTTAGTGTTTCCCAGTAATTTGTAAAGAATATGGATTTAGAATCAACTTCACATCTCAACATACTATATGCCTACAAATAACCTGAAATCCCAAGGCAGTGTCAAATGTTCCAGTTTTCTAAAACAAAAGACCTTATATTTATTTTATTTTCTTGTTAATGGCTTTATAGATTTGTACTGTACAGCATTAAATGCCAAGTAGTAGTTTATTTTTCAGTAATCCCAGACACAACTTTTCCTTTTGTGTCTTTGAGTTTCATGTTAACAGAAATTTAATTTACCAGACATCAGCCTTAAATAAAAGCATCCGAATTATTCTTAGATTTTTTTAGTGTAGTGTAAAATATACAATCAGCACTAAGCAAGGCGCCTTTAGCTTGTCCTGTTTGCAGAGACACAAGAGCAGGTATTTGACACTTTGTCTGTCAGTGCTGCTGGGAACCTGAAAGAAGACGAGCTTGGGCTCTAACGTAAAGTCGGGCCAAGGACCACAAATTCAGATGAGGCGCTCATAGAGTCCGAGGGTGTTTTCTGCCCTCGGATCATCTGCAGATGCCTTAGCCGAAAGCACCTCTTGAGTGGCTCAGCAGAGGATGTCACGCGGCCCAGGTCTTCAGGAAAACAGACCTCCGGGCAGCTGTGGCCCCACACTCGAGATCCTGAGGGTCATCACCATGACCCTGATACACTTGCTGATAACTGTTTTCTAAGCATGAACACATCTTGTTACAGCTAAAAGCTGAATGTTAGATAATGCAGAAACTACCAGAAAGTAATTAGCAAATGCTTAGGGCAAAGTTCTCTGATACACATGATAGATCATTTTTAGCTCAAAAATACTCTATGATTTGATAACCAACACCTTAGGGAAGATGGCGGATTGATTATGATCTCTAACATGAATAAATTTCAAATGTTATTGAAAATCAAATAGATACAGGTAGCTTCTGATTCCACTTCTACTAGAGGCTTTTAGTGTGTCAGGTTTTGTTTGTTTCACTTGGAAAATTTGCTATGTGCTAGTTGGCTGTACTTTTTAGAATTTTGTGGGGGTTTTTTTGTTTGTTTGTTTTGTTTTGTTTTGTTTTCCGGAACTGGGGATTGAAGTCAGGCCCTTGCGCTTGCCAGGGAAGCACTTATTCCACCGAGCCATCTCTCCGGCCCCCTTTTTAGAGTTTCTAACTGGAAGCAGTAAACCACTAATCATGAACCACTTGTCTGCCCACGAAGCTCTGTGGCATCAGCACCCTCGAGGCCGGGTGCCGGACACACGTACAGAACGAGAGCCCTTCCTGACCCTGCGCCGTGTCCCATCGAGGTTCGTCCTTTCCTGCGCTAATCAGAGTTGAAATTGTTTAAAGAAAGAGAAAAATTAGGCCCTTATCTGAAGCATGCGGTTTGCAGACAATTACTTTAATGAGAAAAGGCTCAGTATTGATTTAATATTTTCTACTTACATACTGGTAGGAATAAAGAGCAGTCTCTCAAGACACTTCCAAGCAGGATGCCGGAGGCCCAAGGCTTCCCTGCGACATTAGGCGATGTGCAGAGGCCCGATAGCCCCCACTGGGCGCTCCCGCCGGCAGGGCACTGCGGCTGGACTCCCCTCAGGCTGTCCCCGCCTTGCAGCCAGGCTCCTTCATGTACTGAAGGCGCCTGCAGGTGGGAGGAGATGGACAGAGGGCACCGGCGTCGGCAGTGCGCAGGGATGCGCGGTGACAGTCTCGGTGTAGACATGAATGCCTCTTCTGAGTTAAACCTTCTGCAGAACATCCTTATCAAGCGTTGTATTTGACATTGCTTCCATCTACATTTAAATCCGTATTTTCCTAGGGAAACGTGTTACATTTTCTTCTTGTTAGCAGTGGGTGCCAGACACTCAGATGATGTTTTTGCTGCTCAAGGGAATGAAAGACCCAAAGGCAGTGAAAATTGACAGGACAAGCAGCACAAGCCGGTCGTGCTCCGATGTGTACGGAAGGCGTGCGCGCCCCGGCCAGCTCTGAGAATGTGGGGCTGAGAGCTGCCCACCGGGCAGGAAAGGCTGGTTATGAACCTCTCACGCCAAAGAAAACTCCTCGGGCAGAGAGTGTGGCTAATGCTATGAGACACAGCCTTAAGTAGCTGTTCAGCATCTCAGAAAAAAAAAATTATAGTTCTTGGGGGAATATCACGCATATATTCTCAGGCAGCCAGAAGAATGGGCCCTGGACTTGTGTCCCTTTCTTTGTGTTTTGCCAGCCTTTGTTGAAAGTCTTATTGAGCAGTTAGTTAAGTGAGCAGAGGATGAGACAAGTGAATGGGAGACAGAGACACAAGGTGCTTGCCAAACTAGGTGCCCTGCTGAGACAGCAGCCCATTCAGCTTAGTTCTGTGTGAATGCAGAACCTGTCAGCGCTTGGCCCTGCCTTTTAGAGCCACTGCCTAACTGGGGATAGGACGTGGGCAGATGCAGTCATTAAGCAGCGGAGCCCAGAAGGGCCATGGCGTAAACGCCTAGCGCCGTGCCTAGGAAAGGGGACAAGCAGTGTCTGCCTTGGTCCCAGAGCCCCGAGGGAGGAACCTGAGCTAGACCTTTGAGACAGCGAGATTAGCAGAGCCCAGCGGCAGGATCAGCATTCCAGAATCAGTAGGCTTTCTGAGTGGGAAATGTCGCTGACCTTAAGGGGAAGTTGGAAATTGGGCAGGTAAAATGAATTCACCTTTGAAAATTATGCTAGACTTGGTGACAGAGGCCCAAGGTGCCAGTTGGCAGATTGGCATGGAATTCAGATTTAGTTTGGTTTTCATAATTTAGCAAATACAAAGACAAAATCTCTGTTAGGCTTGAGTAGTTAAGAGGCAGTAGTTAGAAGAGAATGGAAAAAAGTTGAAAGCAAGACCAGTAGTTGGAGGGCAGCAGTCTGAGGTTAGAAATGACAGACATGCTGGGACAGGGAGGAGGATCCCGGAGGGAGGGATGGGTTATGTTCACACTGCAGAGGAAGAAGGCCCCAGATCTCCAGAAGGCCCAGAGAAGGCCTCACCGTGCTGACTCGGCAAGGGCTCGCGCAGAAAGCAGGGCCGCCACTGAGGGAAGCCAGTGACCACGAGGCTGGCCTGGGGTGCGGGAGGGAGACGGGCGCTGGCTTCAGCCAAGTCAAGTCTAAGATCTATCTACCCTTGAGGCCAGCGTTAGGAAGCCCTGGGAGTCACAGACTGGAATTCAGGGAAGGAAACAGCGTATCCAAGAATCGGTTCCACATATCAGGGAAAAGAAAAGCTAGCTTAGTGAGGCCGACAGAGGGCTGAAGCCAAACGTCAGGGCTAACTGCTATTTAATTGGAGCAATGGTATTTTATATTGGGTTGAAGAAGGTTTGAATTGTAGCTATTTGCATGCATACAGACAATTATGAGGTAATTAAGGGTAGATAAGAGACAGGGGCAGCAACCTGATACCATGTTATTGAAATAGAATTCAAGTCCTGTGGTGGAGGATTGCCTAAATTGCGTCAGGAATGCCAGATCTTTAAGATTATAGACCAGGTATCAATCTAATTTATCTGCCTATAAAGATTATTTTAATTGCATTCAATTGTGTTTTCATTGATTTTCTCATTTTTTCCCTTTAGAGATAAGTGATCTCTTGTTATATTTTAGGTTCTTGGCTTACATTCCCTTCATTAGAAATCTTGAAGAAATAGTGCCTTCTTTTATTTCTTTGTGAATAACATAGAGCAAAAATGAAGGATAGTCATAAACCAGCAGGAGAAAATTCTGATACCTCCCAGAGTAACATGTACCGTGAGGGCTTTTACAATGTCCCACACAAGACATGGCACTCGTAGTGGCAGGCTTTCTGCCTGTGACAGAGCAAGGTATATGCTACTCACTGTATGAGAAAGGGGCCGGGGTGTGGCTCAGTGGTGGGGCATGTGCCCAGCGCCTGCACGGCCCTGGGTGGGGACAAGCACGTGAGCGAGGACACCCCTCTTCTCTGCAGTCCTGGGTGATGTGTCCGATCCATGCATAATCATAGATCAATTAGGCAGGCGGTTGTGATGATGTGTGCCAACGTATTTTACCATTTTCTTTGAAAAGAAAACCTGTAAAACTTACAACTGGAATAGAAGCGAACGTTGACTACTGACAAGGACATACTTCCAAGCAGGTACAAAATATACATGTGAGATTGTTTGTGAGAAAAACCCGTCATCAATGTCTCACTACGGGCCTCAGGGCACCCACCTCCCCAATCCCAGAGATGGTCCATCCGCCCCAGTTCTCTTGGTCGGTCTGCTTGGCTTGAATGAAGCGAGCTCCTTAACACTCGCTGCTCTTCCCAGGCAGCCCCAGAGTCTCTTTCTGACCATGGAGCTAACACTGGAGAATCGTACACTTGTCGGAGTCAAGCAGCTGCCTGAATAGAGGCAGAAACTATGGGAAGACTATGTGAATTCGTGCCCAGTTTTCTCATCCCAGTTTTCTATCATCTTTGGTGGCATGAAGCTTTTTTGGACCAGTTAATATTTGGTTCAGCCACAAGTGACAGAAATCCAAGCCTGCTGACTTAAAGGGCTTAGGCCATTAATTTTCTTCCCTATAAATACTTCAGTCAGCCCTGGGCTAGAAGGAGGGCAGTGTGCCTGTGTTCCAGGAAGCCTTCAGTTCCTCTGATTCCTGAAGTACAAGCTCTGTTAGTCTGAAGGTGGCCCAGACCTGGACTGGTAGCCTTTGTATGCCAAGCCGCAGACTAGACCCAGGAACTGAAAAGAACGGCAAAGGCTGTGCCTGCTGCCTGGCTGGGACAGGCCCTGCAAGCTGCCTCCGCGCTTCCGCCGGTGTTTCCCTGGCTGGAGTGTGGCCACACTAAACTGCAAGGGGGGGCCGGGGAGATGGCTCAGTGGAATAAGCGCTTCCCTGGCCAGCGCAAGGGCCTGAGTTCAATCCCCGGTTCCGCAAAAAAAAAAAAAAAAAAAAATGCAGAAGAAAATAAATGGGGCAAGATGGCATGAAGATGTAAAGGACTGAGCAACAAATTTGGGGCCGGGGAGGTGGCTCAGTGGAATAAGTACTTCCCTGGCAAGCACAAGGGCCTGAGTTCAATGCCCGGTTCCACCAAAAATAAATAAATAAATAAAATAAATAAATAAATAAACTGCAAGGGAGGTTGGGAGGCGGGGTCTGCTTGCCTGCCGAGCAAATGTGGTGAGACAGTCGTCTGTGCCGGGAACATGGCTGTCAGTGCACCTTCCTTTTGCGTTCTCACGGGGCTGTGGTCTCAGTCGGTCACGTCTTGTAGCTGCCTGCGAAGCAGAGGGTTCCTTGCAGAGTCAGGCACAGGCAGTTAGGAAGGTGTACCTGGAGCCCCTCTGCTTGAGTTTGGGTGTGGGGTTTCGCAGATGGAAAGAAGAAATGCTAGTAATGTCTCCCTTCTGGAGCTGCTGTAGTGGTGAAACAGGATTCCGCATACATTGGCCGCAGTATGTAGCACTCCAGAAGGGTCCGATTGCTGCTCTTACTCCTTGTTGTGGGAAGTGTCGAGTAAGACGTTTTGAGCCCCCAGATGCATAGAGCGTGTTTGCAGGAGGCATTCACTTCCCAAATATGACTCAGAGCGGTTTTCATTCGCAACTGCATTTTTCTGCTTTTACACTGAGGTGTTCATGCTTAGTTGGGGATAAAGCTTGATCCTGACAAATGATGTGGATGAGTTCCTGGAATTCGCTGAGGGACCTGCGCGTTTCACTGACGTCTCTCTGTAAGCGCTGACTTAGTAGCATTAGTTTTGGTGTAAAGTGCATCTTCTGTAAGACATGATGGGACCCTCCTTCCTCTGGCTGTGGCAAAGAGGGATTGGGGCGCACATCAAGAGGAGAAGGCCTTCCCGGACCAACCTCAGGCGGGTGGAGGCCAGAAGCGGCCCTGTGCGCTGGGACTTGTCTCTCAAGGCCACACAGCCCCGGGCTGCAGAGCACAGGTCGATACAGATGCGAAAGGTGGCCTACACATTCAGAAATGGTGATGGGAGAGGCGGGTGGATAAAAACACAGCTTACTAGTGCCACGTGGATGTGACAGTTATGATCACCGAGAGCTAAATTAGTTGTATTGAGCTAACTTTTGCTAACTCCTAAATGTTCTTTTGCTTCTCTTTTTCTTTCCCTCTCTAAGCCCCCTCTCTGTTGTATGGCTTTTCTTTTGTAACTCCTCCAGACTACAGCTTTGTTCCCCCCTCTTCCGCTCCTTTCTGGTCAGGTACTGCTTTATGGCTTTTATATGTCTCCCCAACATGCTTCTGTTTGCCAGCGAGATCCTTTTTCCTCTGTGTGTGACTTCCCATATAGCTGCGTCCCTCGCAGACAGTCCCTAGAGCACCATCACCACCATGCGCTTGACTCTGCTCTGTCTTATAGTCACTGTGTGTCGTGACATCCCACCTTGTGTGTGTGTGTGTGTGTGCTTGTGCCACATACATCAGTAACGCATTTTATAATGTGTCTGGGGGTAAGAGGCTGGGGTGGGACAGGCTGAGAGTGGAAAGTCAGATGAAGTACCGTGCAAAGTTCACGTTGGAAGGACGATAAAGCTTAGTTGAGGAAAGGCAACAAAGAACTAGAAAATATGAAGAACCAAAGCCCAAACTTGATCTCCAAGTAGAAGAGTAAAATCTAGTACATAGAGCTTGAAAGAACAACAGGTGCCAGGGGCTCTGCCACTCTCCACTCATGTCGGGCATCTTGGCCTCCGTCCCTTGCATTAACTGGGGAGTTTAGTGGCTGTTTTGGTGGCACGGAGCGCCTACTGGTGAGGTAAAGTATGTTTTCTTACAGGTTTTAAAGAATTGCCCTGTAAGTCCCAGTGGAATTGTAGAATTTTGGAAAAGATATAAAAAGTCAGCGAGGGCAGAGCTCTCATTTTTTAGATGAGAGAGAGTGGCCTGCAGGAGTTAAAGGCCCATGCAGGTCGGGCACCCGAGCTGCTGGTTGGCGCTTCCATTACTGGCATTCTCATGTGCGCTGATTCTCAGAGCAGCACCCAGAAGTCCCAGAAGTGGGACGGTCTTCAGGAAGCCATGAAAGAGGTTTGTGTCCCCAACAGTAAGATAAAATGGCCTGAATCAGTTCTGAAATCTGTGGCCTTTGTATTCACTTATTTCATGATCGACATTTGGGGACCACATAAATTTCTGTCATTACAGAACCATAAATTATAGGCCCAAGACTCCTGTCCCCAAGGGTGCAGACGTTTCCAGGGTGACACAGCCACAGCTCCCTAGGTGCTAGGAACTGAAAACCGCAAATGGATGGTGCTCCCCATTGGTCCCTTTCTCTGGCACCCATTGAGTATCTGTAAGTCCTGCCACCCTCAGAGGAGGGATTCTCAGATTCGCTGAGCATGTAATTGAAAACCTTTTAGGGGCTGGGGAAATAGCTCAGCGGGGTGGCAGGTGCAAGGACCTGGGTTCAATCCCAGAACCGCATGCCCTACCCGCCCTGAAGCCAGGCATGCTGGTCCCGAAACTGGGCATGGTGGTGCGTGCCTATAATCCCAGCACTAGGGAGGCTGAGACAGGAGGATCACTACGAATCAAAGCTGCATAGCAAGACTCTGTACCAAATAAATAAAAGACTTTAAAAAAAGAAAAACACTTTAGAAACCCAGAGAGCAACAGGTAGGGAGGTTAATATGAAGTGTGTTATGAGCCACTGGAGACTTGGGGCGGGTACAGCCTGAATAGTGCTCTCCTCTTGATCAGGGCCAGCGCCTCTCGGCTGTCAAAAGTTCTGTAACAGGGCCAGCCAGATAGCTCAGTGGACTAAAGTGCCTGCTTAGGCAGAGCACAGCAGCCTGGGTTTGATCCCCCACATGCCGTGCGGACCCCACTGCCGGGGCGCACTGAGACTGGCAACTGGGACTGGGTGTGATGACATGCAACTGTAATCCCAGTGCTTGGGAGGCTGGACACAGGAGAATCACTACAAGTCCAATCTACCCTGTAGACCCCGTAGACCCAGTAACGAATACGTTTAAAAAAAAAAAAAAAAAGTTCTGTAATAAGCAGACAGCAGGCACCTAGCATGTGAAATCAATACCCTTACATGTACCTAGCTTTTGATTAAATATTTCAGTAAGTTTTCCATGAGGCAGTGTTTGTGTTCTTGCTATGAGACCTGCTCACACTTCTTCACGTGATTGACTGTACACACGTACACATATGTGCACATGCGCATACTGACACATGTATACTTGTGTATATAAGTTTAGAGTAAAAAGATTGGTTGGAAAAAAACACCACCAAATTAGATGTGAAGACGCCCACTTGACAGAGTTGCACAAGAGCACAGAATGTAGTTGTTTTGAGTTTAAGTCCCGGCAGTTACCAAACAGAAGAAAGCTTCACCTCAGAGGTTCTAATTAGAGATAGAGTACTGGGCCATCAGTAGGAAGTGCTTGCTAACTTAGTGTAGATTGTCTTTTAGAGAGCAATTTAGATATAAACTAGTTGGGTTTAGATTTTGTTTTTTGACAAAATCTAGTCCCTATTTGGAAGTTTGTATGAAGAAAGTGGAAATAGAGCAGGGGTTCTTTAAACTTTATAAAATGAATCTGCCTGCACGTGACCCAATTGAAACAGCGCTCCTGCTGCTTTCAAGCCCTTGCCATTGTCACTGGTCCGCAGTGAAGTCGTGGCTGTGCGTCTGTCCATCAGTGATGTTCCTCCGCTCAGGCTCGCGGGCGGCTCTGAGCAGAGCCCGTGTCGACGCTGCCCCAATGTCTTCACAGTGCTGAGTCCCAAAGTGCTGGGCATTGCCATCGCTCGGTACGACTTCTGCGCGAGGGACATGCGAGAACTGTCCTTGCTGAAAGGCGACGTGGTGAAGATTTACACGAAGATGAGCGCCAACGGCTGGTGGCGAGGAGAAGTGGACGGCAGGGTGAGTTAGGGCCCCGGAGAACCCGGCCTCCAGAGGCGGGCTCTAGCCTCCTCGCCAGGACCAGGCGCTCGCTGAAAGTGGCTTGGATGCATCCTGCCGCAGCCCGAGTACAGCGCCCTCCAGCGAGCTTCATGGGTGCCTGATGCGAGAAGAGCTGAGAAGCGTTTCAGTTCTTTTTAGAACCTGAGTTCAGGAGCGCACACTTTATGGGTCGTGCCAGCTATCTCTAAGAGCTGCTGATCGCAGTTGGAAAGAATGGGAGGGAGGGCCCCTGTCTTTACATCCTAGGGCAGAAGGAGCGGTCCTTATGTAGCTGAGGCCTGCACGACACTTAATTTACATATTTATTAGCATGCTAGTGGATTAGAACTCCGTTGAAGCTTATTTTATTCCTCCATTTCTATCATTCACTCTATTAAGCTTTTAAGAGCAGTTAAACCTATCTTCCTCACCTACAGCAGGCATAAACCTCAGCTTAATTGGGGTGTTAGGAAAACGAAGTGCTCTGTTTGTAGAAGCCTTTGAAGTGCCCGATGCAAAGTCATGTTGCTTTGTCGGCTGCTCTTCTTTTCCAGGTGGGCTGGTTTCCATCCACGTATGTGGAAGAGGATGAATAAATTCCAATCCAGCATCGTACCCTGCACCAAAAATCTCCGAGAACGAATAAACAGAGACTGCAAAGCATTACGAATTACCTGAAGTGTTTAAAAAGCTGCATTTCTGGCTGTTCAACGTCCTCCCTCCCTTTCCCCTCCTAAGTCTTAATGCCGGGATTTCTAAAGACGCTGGTACTGACAGATTAATGGCTTGCCTAGAGCCCTGCAAGAAAAGGCCTGCCCATCTGTCATTGTCAGGGACCAGGGCAAGGCCAGCAGCTTTTCTTCCCAAAAGAGCCCTGCAAACACATCCATTCAGGGTTCTCTTTACCTCCGTTGGGTCAGATACCCTGAAGGACAGCCGCTAGTAAGTGCTTAATGTGTAGCTTATTTTCATGTGCCATTCGCCGGAATGTTTGATGGTACAGAGAAGCAGAGGCTTAATTTTGCTTTGCCTAGCATGAAAAATAAATAAATAAATAAGAGTATCGCCATTTGGAGAAACGCCAGCCCGCTGGAAGGATTCAGCACTACTTGTCACAAATTGTCCAACAGGTGACTCACTGCCTAGCAAATAATTTCACCCCCAGATGTTACTCGTGATAAAATATAAAAGACAAGCGCTTGGGTTTGCGTCATAAGAGAGAAATCCCAGAAAGGTTTGAATTACTTGTCTGATGCTCTGATTATATTTGTACACTCCTTTTTTACAGAAAGCGGGGATAAAGCACATGGCAGTTGTCTTCGTATTAAATTTGACAGCCCTCAGGAGCCATAGGGGTATTTTGGAAATGTAGTAGTTAATGAATCTTTTGGGTAGTTTCCCGTAACCTGAGAAGGTGGCATTGTTTACAAAGCAGGTCAAGGGTTATGATCCGTAGTAAATTTTATGGCAGAAACATCTGTAGACATTGGCCTTTTCCTTCCCCCTGGACAGACCTGGAACGTATGTGTTGAATCCTTTATTTTCATAGAGTACCTTCATGAGCACAAACAAGTTTGTGGAGGAGTTTGGAAGGAAAGCAACTGGGGTCCTTTATGCATTTCAGGGACAGAAAGGGGGTCACTGGGCCTCTGTGGACTTGCGCCCTTGCTGAGCCTCCCCTCTGGCTGGCCTTTCCGGGCACATGTCGCCTCGCTGGAGGTGAGTTTGCAGTGCATTCGTTTTGTTGGGCCTTCCTGTTTCTGTGTGAGGGGCTCGGGACGCTCCTCCTGGTGCGCCCGGTGTCTCCCAGCCAGGCTGTTGAGACACTGACCTGCGCTTTCCTGCTGAAGTGTTTCATCGGGTGGAAGCGACGTCCTGAAAAGATGCAGAAAGCGTTGTGTTTGGGACAAGCAAAAATTCGAAGCATTAACTGCGTAGAGCCAAACGGGGAGCGCTGGGCTCCGAGATCGCAGCTCCTCCCCAGCGAGGTGGCCGAGCCTGCCCCCTTCTGGCACACGTGGGGTCAGAACTTGATGTTTGGTGGTCGCACGCTTCCTGCTAGAGACCCTCCCAGGCTAGGACTTCTCATCTAGAATAGACTCAAGACCTTTACCTCAGAATTATGTAAACTGTGATTGTCTTTAGAAAAATTATTTGCTGAAATCAGTTACGTTTTTGTAAATGTGTAAATGACCATGCAAATGTATTTTATAAAATGTTCTGTACAGTAGAGTTACTGCACCGAGGCGAGCTGCTGGAGCGGGTTCCTTCTGTAAAGTCTTAACTGTGTCTCGGGACTGAGTCTGTTCCATCAGCCAAGTGTAGGTACAGAGAGTGCAGCTTCCAGCAAGCCGAGCCACTCTGTGATGCTGGTGCTGCAGCTCACAGCGTCCCAACAGACTCCTGCTCATCAGCAGACTCCTCCCTTCCCGACGGTGTGTGGTCCTCGTGTTGAGTCTCAGTGGGCTGGAGGTTTCATAGCAGATGATGTTAGATCCCCATTTTCTTGACATGACCTGTTACATCTTTGTCTACGTTTAATACTTTGTATTGGAAACTTTAAATGCTGCAGATTTGTGTAGATTTCTAATACCAAAGACAGAAGTAAATGTTTTTCATATACTTTGTCTTGCCTGTATGCAGCCCTTATGTAATATGGTGAATTAGAATGGTATTGTGCTTTGTAATATTTTGTAAATATGTCAATACAATAAATAGTTACTACTTGCATTTGGTTGATTTCTTCTTAAGGGTTGAAGAGTCTTCCCATAGAATGATCCTAGAATTCACATACGCCAGCCTCCTAATGGAAAAGCAAGCTGCGATTTGGTTGGATGTTTCTCAGGAATGCTAAATAGTGGACAGTGGACTTTAAGATGAACTCAGTACTGGCCAGTGGTACCTGTTGACAGCATATAGCATGCTGAGGTCTGTTCTAAGGGTCTCACGTGTGCTTACAGTTCCGTGATTCCTGGATCGTCTGTGAGGTGATCACCCTCATCACCTGCAGTCTGTGCTGGACCCTCTCCCCGCACCTTGGGCCGCCCCCCACCACTCCGCAGTGCCTCCCCCCCCCCGGCCTTTAGCCTGAGAGCACCGCCTAGGTGGCGCAGGTATTCGGCCTTCTACTGAGTGATCCGTGTGTGTGTGTGTGTGTGTGTAGTTAGTCCTGAGCTGCCCTGCTTTGTTCTACCTGTTTTCTGGACGTCAGGAAGAGCGAAGGAAGTGTCAGGAGCTGACTGGGTGCAGATGGCACCTGCAGTGGGCAGGGCCCATGCACGGCTGCCATCACCAGCCCCCTTCTTAGGGCAGGAAAGGCTCACCTGATGGCTGAGACAGGGCCACACTTGCTCATTGTCATTACTGTCGTGGCCAGATGTGTTTGGGTAGCTGCCATCTGAAATTTTAATTCCTTGAGCTTACTTCAATCTCATTAAGGTGAAACACTGTAGATTCTAAATCAGCCTCCTTAGGAAAGGAATTAAATTATTTGGTACCAAAGGAAGAGGAAGAGTTTCAGCATCAGTCAGACCTGGGTTCAAACCCTACTCTGCCACTGATCTTTCTGAGCCTCAGTTTCCTCAGCTTCTGTAATAAAGGAATAATTACAAGTTCCTAAGAGAGCTGTCGTGAAGAATGAACGTAAAAGTGCATCTTGTACAGAGCCTGGAGCGTAGCAGGCCCTGGAGAAAGTTGCTCTCCCTTTCATGAATTGTAAATAGGTACCCAGGCACCAAACTCAGTGCTTGGAGGCTGTATTTTGAATGCGGTTGAGAGCTTATGCTTTCTTACCTATGGTTGAATTTTTAGCATTCAAATTATATGCAGAGTAAAAGGCATACATTCAGGAAAATTAATATGCAAACCCACAAACAATCTCAGAAGTCAAATTTAACAGCTCCACATGATTTTAACTAGGAAAATGGA
This sequence comes from Octodon degus, assembly GCF_000260255.1. Classification (NCBI taxonomy): domain Eukaryota; kingdom Metazoa; phylum Chordata; class Mammalia; order Rodentia; family Octodontidae; genus Octodon; species Octodon degus. Next base: position 4,052,826 of record NW_004524660.1, read on the forward strand.
ATTTTCACATCAGTCGCTTCATTTTTCTCTGAAACTGGTTTTCCGGGACTAGCTGGACTCTGATTAGAAATGTTCGTGCACCTGTCTGGTGTGGCAGACTTTGGAAGGCACCTAATTTTAAGTAATGAACATGTTCCAGCATGGAGGTTAAAAGCAGTCCTCCCACAACGTGCCGTTGATTAGACCAGACTGAGCAAGACAGTGGCAGGAAAACAGAAGAGCTCCTTTCGAAGCACCCTCACTGACTCTTTTCAGAAGCTTCCAGAATCTCTAGGCACAGTGGGACTGCAAACAGTGACTCAGGTGCACGGCCAGATGGCGAGATTCCTTGTTGCCAAAATAGATGCATAAAAAGCTGCCTCGAGACTGGGCTCTCGGACACTTGAGTAAGAAGGGTGAGCTTCAGCCTGGCCACGTGGCGGGCCCCCATCTAGGTTGGTCAAGGTCCTGCGGACGGCAAGGACCGCCGGCGAGGACCAGCTTCGCGCCCGGGTGCCCCGGCTGCCAGTCAAGCGTGCCTTACATTTCCTGTGGCACTTTCTGGTTTTCCAGTTACTCTCAGTGCATAAGGCTTTCCTTCTGAAATCCTTCTGGGGAGCTGCAAGGGTCCTAATCAGGTGGCGATGTAGTGAGGTCACTGTCGCACGCCTCTCTCTGTCAGCAGCTGTCAATGAGTTTTACGTGCCGGGGGAGCTGGTGCTGCCCAGAATCTGCTCAGGGAAGGCTTGAGGGTTTTCTAGTGAAGGCAGTGAGCTCTTCAAAGGAGGGGCAGGTTGATTTTTGACTCCACAAAGTTGCCCCCCTCCATGATAATTGCTACTTGTCTCCTTTTTTCACCTGAAAATTCTTTTTTTTTTCTTTTTTTTTCTTGTATATGCCAGGTTGCGTGCTAGGTGTTCGTTGTATATTATTTCATTTATCTCATCCTTTGGAGAATCCCTCGAAGATTTCTCTCATTTCATTTTACTTTATGTTATTTTATTTTGCTTGGTCTTTTTGAGACAGGGTCTCCCTCTGCAGTTCAGGTTGGGCTTGAGATCACTTTGCAGCCCAGGATGGTCTTGAACTCACAGCAATCCTCCTGCCTCAGCCTACTGAGTGCTGGATTACAGGCATGTGCCGCCACACCTGGCTTGGTATCTCATATTTTAATCATAAAAACTGTATGGATAGGTAAGTAACATTTCACATGGGCATTAGTTTTGAGGCTCTTCACCCTGTTCCATTCTCCCATATGACCTGTCTTGGTCCAGGTTCAGCTTTAGAACCTGCTTACCCTGGCTCTGCCACTTGGCAGTTGCCTGCCCCTGGGAATGGTGCTTACCCTGCTTGTTCTGCTTTTCCAGAGTTATGTTGGGATAATGACTGCGCCTCACTGTAGGGTGGGTTTTTGTTGTTGTTGTTGTTGTTGTTTTTTAAGGATTAGATGACATAATATATGTAAAATGTTTAGAAATGTCTGAGGGAGAGTAGACATTCAGTGAAAAAAGAGTTTCTAAATTGTGTTTTGGCCACCAGTAGAGATATACACACAAAAGTCAATGCTACAACTTTAGAAAGTTAGCTCGGATGTGACAAATAAGCTTCCCATCCACTGGTATCACCATCCCCAGGACGGTGGAGGTGGCACAAGGTGTGAGCTTACATCTTCTTGCGGGTACCGACCCAAGCCATAAATGGGTGTCTGAGGTGAGGCTGCAGTGCTCAGATAAAGAAATACAAACGGCAAATAACTGCACGAAAAAATGTTCCATGTCATTGGTCTTTGAGCTATAAAATAAAAACAACGCTGAGATTCTGTCTGACCCTGGAAAGAATGGTATCATCAAGAAGCCATCCAATAACAGCTGCTGGAGGGGCTGTGGGGAAAAGGAGCCCTTCTCCGCTGTGGGTGGGGGTGCAGGCCAGTCCAGCCACTGTGGGGATCAGTGTGGGGATTCCTCAAAAGCCAGGATTGGAGGGCCCATTCGGTCTAGCTTCTTCTGCAAGATACCCAGAAGAATTTAAGACATCGCACCGCAGTGATCTGTGTGCACCCATGTTTATAGCAGCACAATTTGTTGTAGCTAAATTTTGGAAACAACCCAAATGCCCATCAACTGCGGATAAAAGAGATGTGTTTTTAATTTAATGAGGCACTACGCAGCCATAAAGAAGAATAAATGGAGTATTTCACAGGTAAATGGATGCAACTCAAGACCACACTCATAAGTTGAATACCAGATCCGTATGTGTGAATATATTGTCTCCCTAGTGTGAGATGATGAACGAGTAAATAAGATCAGAAATGTACAGGACATACTGTGAATTGAGAAGGAAGTGTTCAAGAGAAGACACTGTGATGGGGGGAAGGAGAAAGGAAGAAAGGGGAAAAGGGGAACATATACCCGATAGGGAAGATAATTGCACAGCTGGTTTCTTCTAGTTCATGAAAAGAAAGTTTTGTGCTAGTGTTGTGCAGGCAGATAGCGCGCCTGTCTCTACTCTGCAGAGGAGCTAGGAAGACCGCAACAAGCTGTGTATCGATTACTGTGAACTCTCCCACCAACCTGTTTTAAAACTCTTTTTCTCTTTAAAATAAAAGAAAGAGGGCCAGGGAGATGGCTCAGTGGAATAAGCACTTGCCTGGCAAGTGCAAGGGCCTGAGCTCAATCCCCAGTTCTGCCAAAAAATAAATAAATAAAGTAAAATAAAATAAACTTCCTGCGGACGCGTATTAGCCTTGAGAAGGAACAGCCTGAGTTAACTCTTTACATGAGCAGTGTTTCCAAACCTGTGCGTAAGCCGGGTGCAAATCAGACCCACCGCCAGGATGCGGCCTGTCCTTGCCCGCTGCCATGGAGCAGCGCCTGCGAGACGCCCGACTGAAGACAGCACGCCTCTGTCATTGCCAGCGTCTGCGCGTGCAGAATCGCGGGAGGGAGCCGGGCCTGCTCAGCCCGGGTTCGCAGGAGGCTCTGGCCGGCTCACAAGAGCTGCGGCTTCTCAGCGCTTGCTGAGCGGAGAATCTGGTCCCTCCCGAGTGCTCTTCTGCCGACCTCTCCCCATGGCTGCCTCACGACGCGGCAGCTGGCTTCGCCCAAAATAAGCCTCTCAGAGTGCAGGAGCAAGAGCGCTCGGATCCCAGCTCGGCTTTTTATATCATGCTCAGAAGAGACCTGCTTCGAGTCTGCTCTGCTCCCCTCCTTAGCTTTGCTGAATCCAGCTGCCTCTTAAGGGCCAGCGGTCACACAGAGACGAGAGCCATGACACAGGCCCTGGGGGCGCTGTCCCGGTGATCCCGACCACAGGTGGCTAAACCGAAGTTACTGAGACCAGACATTAGAGTTGTCTGAAAGTCTAAAATTTACGCAGGAGCCAGGTTCGATCCCCAGGCCTGCTGTGCCGGCCCTGCCCCCAGGGCGCGCTGACACAGCAATTGAGACTGGGCATGGTGGCGCGGGCCTATAATCCCAGCTCTCGGGAGACTGTAAACAGGCGGATCCTATGCATTCAATCTAGTAGTGAGACCCTGAACACCTTGTAGACCCTTGCCTAAAAAAATACAAAAGAAAAAAAAAGATGTTGAGCGGGGGAGATAGCTCAGTAGAATAAGTGCTTGCTTGGCCAGCTCAAGGTCCTGAGTTCAATCCCCTGTACCACAAATAAATAAAAATAAAATAACATAAAATTTAATTTAATTTATTGTAAAAAAAAGTACTTCCCTTTCTGTATGCTTTCTGAATGCCTACTAAGTACCAGCCACTATGGAAGATGCAGCAGAATAAGAGAAGGTGTCTCGGGTGCTTGCTCCTTTGTCCTGCCGCATTCTGTCCCAGTCCTCCTGAAGCTCCAGTGCTGGGAGGAGGGGAAGAAATGAAGAGCTGTGCACACAGACGAAGTGGGCTCCCTTTCACAGTAACACAGAAGAGAGCAGGTAGCAACTCGTCATGCCTGGGGAGCAGCTAGTAAGTAGAACTCTGCGTTCTCCAGGGTCTGGCCAGCCATCTGCTTGTCCACATACTCCCCAAATGTGTTGGGGAGGGAGTCCTCCTCCTGTGTGCTGCATGGGCCTAAGCTGTGAGCATACACCAGAGCGAACCTAACCCCTGTGCATAGGAGCTGGCGTGTTCACAGATGACAACACGCGGCGCTAGGTACCAAGAGGCGCTGCTGAGGGCAGGAAAGACACACAGGTGAGGAGGGTGTCGTCAAGGTGATCCAGGAAGGCTTTATCGGGAAATGACTTTTGAACAAAACCCTGATTTAAATAAATGAGAAAGGAAAAAGACGGATAAATATATCTGAATGCTTAGTGCTTCAAGCACACTGAAGTCCCTGGGGAGGTTGGAGAAGGAGCAGAGTGACAGATGACATCAGGGGGCTTCCCAAGGGGACACAGCAGCGGGAGGTCTTGCGGACCCAAAAAGGAAAGTGTGGGTGACGGGGCTCTAAGCAGGGGGTCGACGTGAGCTCATTTACAGTTTCGGATTCTGGGCCGGAGGTGGAGCTGCACGTGGCAAGTAGCACTGCTTCCATAACAGCCCCCGCCTTGCCCAGGCTGCCATGGCAACATGCCACAGCTGGGCCTGTGCAAAGGACAGAAATGTATTGTCCCCGGGACCTGGGGCCGGGGTCAAGGCACCAGGAAGACCTGCTCCCTCTGGAGACATGAGAAGAAGCCGTTCCGGGACCTTTTGTAGCTGTTGCAGTTCCTTAGCTCACAGGAGCATAGATCCAATTGTCACCAGCATTGTCCTCATGTACGGATCTATGCTGAAATGTCCTCTGTGGATTCAGGTCATAGCAAATGAGACACACACTTCTCCACTATGAGCTCATCTTAACTCATTATGAGAAATAATGTCACATTCTGGGGTACGCAAGTACAAAAGTCATTTCCAAATGAAGCTGGCTTGGGGCTTCAACATACGAATTAAATGATATACATATATCAACCTATAACTCCTTCACTCTCAGATTATTCAAGAACTTCCTAAAGATATCCAACTGGCAAGATAGAGATGCAAAGGGGTCACGAGGCATGGGGAAAAGGAAGTTAGCCTAGGAGAGGTCTCACCTCTTGTCAGAGGGGTCTAGGAGCTGCCTCTCTTCTGGTCAACCCCGAAGCAAGTAGACAAAAGCCACGCTTTGGTAGAAATTCAAGTAGGAGCCCATCCAGCGGGCCCCACCCTCCCTCATGTGTGTTCGTCAGTGCCTGGGCCATCACCCTCCAGTGAATTACCCTTTTCCCACTGTAGGTGTGACATCACACGATCACACATCTCACCAGGAGAGGAGAGCTCCTGGGCGCTTTGGTGAGAGTGAGCTCATGAGGATCAGACAACCTATTTAAGCGAATTAATGAAACACTGCTGGATTCTGTGAAGGTGAGGCCCTGCATAATGTCTACAGAAGGGAGGAAAAGTGTGTGGTGCTTCTGCAGAGAGGTGGGATATGCCCTCGGCATTTATGACACTTGATGATGGGATATTGGTGCTGAGAGGTTTGCAGAAAATTTACATTAATAACATGGGATGCAGTGCATCCAAATTAGTAGGGAAGACTGTTTTCTTTGCCTTTATTCAGCCTACTTGGTCCATTCAGTACCTGATTTATTTTGCATCTTTATCTTCTGAGATCACCTGAAATATGACATTGAGCAGGCAGACAGGAAAGGGCAAAAGTCCAGATTACTACCATGCAACGATATGTGGGCTGCTGACCATTCTTGGCTCAAAGCTGTTGAACAGAAACACCCCCCCAAAATCTAACATCTCCCCTTGGGACTTCACAGCAAAGCCAGAAGTACAATAAAAATCATGCAGTCAACCAAATGAACTTTTACTACTATGTGACAAGTTATTTTTAAAATAATTAGCAGTTTGAAAGTTCTCAAGATTTTAGAAGTTCATATATTTTTAAAGCAGCTCTGCAATGTAACTAACAGGGAGATGGAAAGGGCACCGGATAAGGGAAAGACAAGCCGGGCTCTGTTCTTGCCCTTCCACCAGCAAGCCAGCGGACTCAGGGTGCAGCTCCCACACTCTTCAAGGCCATGATTCTTCATGTACAAAATGAAAGCATCAGGTTTAACCACACTTGTGTCCACCTCCAGTTCCTAGGCCCTGTCACTTTCCATCGAGACACTCAACCACATTTGGCTAAGCTACGTCCACATGGAATCAGATTTGTAAGTAAAACAAAAGCTGCAAAGAGAATTTTGGTGAGGTTCAAGTAGAATTGTGTCCATCCACTGGAAGGCCAGGAGACCTGCAGTGTTCTCCTCTACACATTTCTGCGTCTTTCACCGCCCTCCAGCTCAGTCCGAGCTCATCTTGATGGCTGCAGAAGCCCCTGCTCGGTGTTCCCTGTTTCCATTCTTGCACTTTCTGACCATGGGCTGTGTCACTTCTGTTTCCTCTTCTAGAACAATCCAGTGGCTCCCATTTGTTTAATGTATTTTTTGATCATCTTTCCATCTGCACTCACTGTGAATGAAACAGATAAATCCGTGTGCACCGATTCTGCGTCATATGGGCAGGAACAGGGAGAGAGCAACAAAGAAATATGATGTAACGTGAAGAAGTCATAAATATGGTGAAGAAATCAAAGCAGCAAGGAAACAGTGTGAGTACAGGCTACGTCAGCGGCGGTGGGCAAGGAAGCTCCCTTGACAGATGCTGAGGGGGAAATATGACATCGCATCACATCATGTGGACTTGGTGATGGAGGATTTTAGGTTTTGCTCTTTGAAAAACCAGTGGGCAGTCTTCAGCAGAGAAGAGACGTGCTCAGATTCGCTTCATCCAGGAATCACTGTAGCTTCTTGGTGGAGGTTTCACTAAAGGGGAACAAGACTGCCAGGAGCAAGAGCACACGAGACAGCGTTGTGTAACTTGGTGAGAAACATTGACTCCTACAATGATAATAGCAAGATGTATTAGTGGTTTTTTAAATAAGTTGCTGCTGGCCTTGCCTATGGCTTGAATATAAAACAATCAGAATAAGAGAACTATGATGGGGGGGTTGTCAATATTTTTTGCTTATGTTATTTTGTACATGGTGTGATACATACATGGTTAAGGTTGAACAGCTGATTTAGGAAGGAATATGAAAATCATTCAATTCTCCACATATTAAGAGGCCTATTTCTTAGACATTAAGGATGGCTATGAGACAAGCAGTCAGATGTAAGGTAGGGTTTGAGAGAGTTTAAGACAGGAGGAAACAAATTTTGGAAATGAATAGAAGAGCTGAAGCCATCCTTAGCAGAGGACTGCAGGAGAAGAAAGCCGATGACCAAGACCTGTGATACACCAGCGTCCAGGGCCTGGGAGGACAGGCTTCCAGCAATGGAGGAAAAGTGCAGGAGGCTGCCTAAGGCTTTCCCTCACACACACACCTACTAACCAAGCTGCCTGTGTGCCAAGCCCTTCCTTCTGATGTTTGACTGTAGACTCTCAACACTGGGAGCACACGGAGGCCTCAGCTTCCTGTAACCTCTTCGTGGGGATTCCTTTTGCTGCCCAAGTAAGCTGTCTTAGACTTCCTATGCCTGCACTTGTCCACTGCTACCGTGCTTCCAAAGGACTGACTGGGATTTGTTCTCCTTTCCTCTAACCATCCTTTCTGGATATTTTTGCTTTAACATTTGCCAAAATTACGTAAGGAATAATTTATCCAAAATATCCATAGTGGCTCTCACTCCTGGTTACCTTGGTCATTGATGTGATTAGCCAAGGAAGGGTCAGCCACATGAAATTCTATTCTTCAAGGGTGATTCTTCTGACCGTAGCCTCTGATGACTGCACAGTCTACCAACAGCAGGGACTTCCCTGAGTACCAAATATGGCACCATTGCTCAGGGGTATCAGTCAGCTCTCTGATTGCCCTGGACTACCTCCATTAGGGAAAGCAGAGCTCAGGTTGCCCTGGAATAACATTTACTCTGGGAATGGATTCTCCCTCTTTGCTTCCATTCACAAACTCTAAATCAAGGAACAAACATGACCACAGTCATTTTCCTCACACAAGCACAAATGCAACCATCTTCCACCAATCACAAAACAAATGAAGGTTGTAAACTGGGGTAGCACTATACCTTTATTTATTCTTTTATCTTGCTATCTGTATCCTATTGTCTTTAAATATTAAATATGCACAAAGTGGGAAATATCACTATGAAGCTAACAAGGAATTAACTATTATATTGTGTGACACTGATTGGCTTAATCTAGGAAGTACTTATAAATTCCCAGAGTACTCTTCTCCACATGATTTCTGGTTAGGTCTTGTGTGATTTCCTGCTAGACCTAGCTAAGCAAGCAAGTTGCCTGAGATCTGGAAGACAGAAAGCAGAGGACATTACTCTACTCTCCAACAAATGTCATGGTTGGATAAGGGAGACAGGAGCCCACCAAGTTCCAGCTCCACTTGGCCCTTCAAGGTCTCTAGCTCTGCTTCTTGCCTGCTCACCCTAGTGGCCAAGCACAGTGCCCAGATGTTGGCACCTAATGCTGAATGCTTGACTGTCCACAGAGGTGGCAGTTATGTGGAGGCAACAGATATCTAGGCCTGTCCACAAGCTTCTCTCTGGGGGTTTGTTCATTTGCCTAAACCTGCTTGGCTTCCAAATATTGCTTCTCTGGGTACCTTCTCTGGTGTTTAGGCAAAGTGGTAAGTCACTTAGTTTCTGAGCCTCTAAAAGGCCTTCCCAGGCCTTCACTTTTGCTATTGATTTATTACTGTGATAAATCCCTTATCTCTGCTTTCCTGATTGATGAATTGAACTGCATAAAATTTCTCATGAATAGTGACACCTTTGAAACCTCATGATCCCGACTATCCCTATGTTCTCAAATTATCCCTATGCACTCACGCCTGAGAAGGATATGAAAACATTGTGCTTTATTTCTTTTTTTGTTTGTTTTACTTTTTTAAAATGTATTTAGTACAAGGTCTCAGGGTCTCACTACACAAATCAGACTCATAGTGATCCTCCTGTATTCAGCCTCCCAAGTGCTGGGATTACAGGTGCGCTCCTCCATGTCCAGTCTCACTTCTTGTCTCAGCACATCCTGGAGGCACAGCTGGCATGGTATGCAGGCGATCAAACCTGGTCCCTGTGTCTGCCTGAGCAGGCACTTTAATCCACTGAGCTATCTGGCTGGCCCTTTTGCTTTATTTTTTGAGGTAGGAAATGCATACTTTCTTTTTGTACAAATTCTATACAATTTTAGATTTTTTTATGTTAAGTTTTCTAGGCATTGGAAAGGCAGATAAGACATCAAGTATTTGTTTTTGCAGTACCAGGAATCAAACTCAGGACCTTGCTCTTGCCAGGCAGGCACTTATGCCACTGAGCTATATTCCTGACCCATCTAGTGTGTTACTGGACACAAGAGTTAGGCGTGACAAAAACCTACCTCAATACATCTCACATGATGTTATAAAAACTGAAAAGTAAAGCAACTATCTTTGCTAATAACACTAACTCTTCTTTATACAGCGTGTACTGTTGTAGTGATTTTTTTGTCTGTTCTTGAACATCAAATCCCCTTTGTCTGGCTATCTAGCAGTTCTCCCATGATATCTTTAACCCCAGACTACAGAAAATGTGCGTATGAAATTGTTAATTGTCAGTCCCTTGAGGCAGAACTGCAAAGGACATTACATTATGAACAAAACAACTTCTTTTAGGCAAAGGAAACATCTCTGAAAGACAGTTTGAGTGTTTTCAGAAATCTAAATAAATTCTTGTTGGTCAAGTGTCATTCCTCCTTGGAGGGTGGGTTAGAGAGAACTGAGGCTTTTCCTGTGTGTTTTTGGAAATGTACTTTGTGCTATTTGACAGAATATACAGCGACTCCCATACTTAGGTCTCAACAATAGATGCAGGGCACAAGAGTGGTAGGGAGTTTAATGAGATTTCTCGGGTAAGGCCCTGGGCTAGCAACAGTGGAAGACAAGGGGTGGGCCCGTGGAGAAGGAGAGTGCAGGGAGAACTGCAGAGAGCTGTAAGGAAGGGCCCAAGGTCTGTCTCTTCCACCCACACCTGAACGAGAAGGCGCCATCAGATCCCTTGAATTCACCACTTCCGTCTGCACATCCTGTTGTGCCAACTTAAGCACAAGCCAGTTGGCGCGGGTCTGTCTTTGGTGGGCCTGTGATGGTTGTCCTCCTGGAGCTACAGTGAGCCAGGGAGGTGTGGAGAGTGCATCTCGGGGCAAGAATATAATGGTGTGTGTCCCTCCTTTCATATGCTGTTTTAGTTGCTCTTCTCTAGGTGCTGGGACAAATATCCAACACTCAAAATGAGGGAAGGAAAGGTTTATTTGGCTCACAGTTACTGGAGGTTTGAAGATACCGGAAGAGAGGCTGGGCACTGCCATGTCCAGGAAGAGAGGCACTCCTAACGGTTCGTGCCCCTCGGGCCCTGCTCTGGTCCTCTGGCCTGGCTCCTCAAGCCACTCAGTGCTCCTCCAGCCCCATAACTAACATGAGGCTTTGAGGGGACAGCTAGACACAAACCATACCATTCCACCCGTGGGCCCCCAAAGTCTCATGCACATTTCTTTATCCAAAAAAAATTTAGTCCATCTCTAAGAGTTGCCAAAGTCCCAACAGTTTCCCAAGTCTCCTCCAAGTTCCAAGGCAAACTTTCAACTGTGAGCCCCTATACAAATAAAAAATTAAAGACATCCAACATTCAAAGGCATAAGATAAACATTGCCATTCCAAAAGGTATACACAGAAAGATACAAACCATTGGGACCAAAACAAGTCCAAAATCCAACAGGGCAAACATTAACTCCTGCAGGCCCTTGTGGAACATCAGGAGCACTCTGTGGCAAACTGTGAGCTCCATGTGGCTCTGCCCCTACAGCACTCTTGGTAGTAGCTCCCGTGGCTTCTCTCACAGGCCAGCTTTGCTCCCTCTTTTCAGTTTCTCTTACATGATCCATGTTCCTGGCTTTTCCAAACTTCTGGGGTTTCCACAGAACAGGCTTCTCACTCAGCTTCACACACTGCCCTCTCAAGGGCACACTGCCTGGTCTCCCAGGCCTTCTTCTGAAATCTAGGTGGAAACCTTCTTAACCTCAGAACTCCTGCATTCTGTATGCACCTAAAACCAGTGCCATGTGGATGATGCCAAGGGCGGCTGCCAGCTGGAGCAGTAGCCAGGCTTTCTTCTCTCTTGACTGTAGGGGTCGAGTGCCTGGATCACTGAGCGCTCTGACCCTGATTCTGAGAAGCAAATTCTCTATGCTGGTGCCATTCTGTAATCTGGTGTGGCTACTGCCCCCATTCTGGAGCCTGGTGTGGCTGCTGCCCCCATTCTGGAACCTGGTGTGGCCGCTGCCTCCATTCTGGAACATGGGGCTCTGTGGCTTTCTCCTCAAAGCAAAGTCCCTCACCCTTGCCATTCTGAGGCTGCAAAGGGCGAGAACCTGCCACCTCCTGTGAGTCCCTCAGGACGTCTTTTCTACTCTCCTGTTCCTTCTTGGCAATGGAGATTCTCTCAGCTCTATCTTTGCATTCCACGGTTTTATTGGAACTTTCTTTCTGGCCAAACTCACAACATTTTAGATCATTCTGCTGGGTTCTTTGCTCTTCATTCTCCACCTAAATCTGACTAAGAACCCCCAATAATAACCATGCCACTGCCCCAATATTTGACTGCTTTGAGATTTCCTTTGAAAGATCAGTCAGTCTTCCATGTTTAATCTCAGTCTCAGGCAAAGTCTCTGGACACAGGTAAAATTCAGACAAATTTTCTACCAAGCCAAAACACAAATGATCTGGAGGCCAACAACCAATATAGTCCTTCTTCCCAGCAGAAACCTCCCCAGCCTGGTCCTTACAGGCAGGTTTTCTACCAGTCTTCTGGTCTAAGCTCTGACAAGAATCTTCCCTACAGAACAGCTAAAGCTGTTCCAGCACTTTGCTTGTAGGCAACATCTCCAAACCTTTCCTATCTCTTCCGATAAGCCATTCCCAAAAGCTTGTAATCCACATCATCAGGTATAGCCACGGCAATGACCCCACTCCTGGTACCAAAATTCTGTCTTAGTTACTCTTCTCTCATTGCTGGGACAAATATCCAACACTCAAAACGAGGGAAGGAAAGGTTTATTTGGCTCACAGTTACTGGAAGTTTGAAGACACTGGAAGAGAGGCTGGGCACTGCCATGTCCAGGATGACCCTCTCTACATCTCTCAGAAAGCACAGGCAAGCCAGTTGAATGGTTTGTGCCTCTCAGGCCCGGCCCCTCGGGCCCTGCTCTGGTCCTCTGGCCTGGCTCCTCAAGCCACTCATTGCTCCTCCAGCCCCATAACTAACATGAGGCTTTGGGTGGACAACTAGACACAAACCATAACATACATCTAAAAGGAAACTCCATGCTCAGCAGGACACAGCCACTCAGTGTTGTTCTCTGTTGCATGTCAGTGTTAGCAAGGCAGCAAATGCCCAAGCAGGTGGAAACCCACTGGCTGGGGATTTCAACATCTCCCGGACTTTTGTCTTTCTTAGAGTTACAAGACCAGACAGTTGAAATTCAGCCACAGTGTTCCAAGAATCAAAACTTCCTAGACTGCACTGGAAAGCACTTGGGAGATAGCTCCTAAAGAACGCTTACTAATATCATGATCGATTGGGAAAATTACCTGAGGAGCACCTCCACAGTGATTCCTGATCTTCTTCAGTGAATTCAATTGGCCGTTTCCTCCTCCTCCTCCTCCTCCTC
>NW_004524660.1:4068031-4100761 GCF_000260255.1 Octodon degus
GGGACTGGAGAGCTATTCTTGGTTCTAATATTTTCTAGCTGTGGCCATAGGTAAATAAATTCACCCCTCAGGACCCTGTTAGCTCATCAGAAGAAAGTTCAGAATAGGTGCTCTCAAAAGGCCCTTCCAATATTAGCAGCCCCATGTATGAGTGAGACAAAATCGTTGCGAGTTTTTATGCAAACTTGATCTTTATGCAACCCAAGGGCAGCCCTGAAATGTCTTTATTTCACATACATCTTTTAAAACATGCCCTGTAATAAATTTTCTCCTTCATATAAAAAATAACAATTAAAGTGTACTACTCAGAATCGCAAGGTCCAGGGAGTATCATAAATTGACCTCTATGAAAATTGCTGACATTTTATCTTATTTGACTGACAAATGGGTAATCTGATAGGACAACCTACTAAAACATTAAAACGCAGAAATTTTAAATGTGTGGTATTTGTCTCAAATATCAAGGAATAAAAAGAAACTGGTACAGTAATTTCATGTTTTTCTCCGACTTTACACATTGATGCCAAAAATCTCTTAAAATGGTTCTCTTTCAGAGAGAAGTGAATGTGATACGATTATATTTCATGTTCTGTAAAAGACGGAAGGAAGGCTGCAGTCCTTCCTTGTCCTCTAGCCAGACAGCCTTCCCAGTTCCCAGTTCCTTGTGCAGCAGAGCTGCTGGGTGCCCAGCCCGAGCTCCCTGCTCCCGTGTCCTGCAAGGCCGTCCTGGGCCACGCATCCTTGCACCATTCGAGTTCAGCTGCTGGGCACGTAGGCCTCGCACCCGTGTCCAGGCCACCGTGTAGCTAATGGTTCCTTGGCTGATAATTTGTTTTACTATTTGGGGGAGAGGGCTGCATTTGGATCTGTGCGGGGAAGACAGTCGTGGTCGTGTTTGTTGCCTGAGGCGGAGTTTGTGAACAGAAACAAAATTCTGCTACATGCTTTTGTTTGTGAAAGGAGTTGCTTGCAAACAGAGGCCTTCATGAAGCAAGGCCTTGCTGTACTAAATGAGCAAGCGGCTTACAGTACTTTCATCTGTCAGGTACCGCTTGAAATGCTTTGTGTTTATTAAATCGTTTAATTCGTGCTCCCCTGTGGGGGCTGTGCTGTCGCGACTGACTGTTTAAATGATGGACTGAGGCGCTTGAATTTTCTTTACTCTCCCAAAATTATAGGGCTAGCAAGCGGCCCAGACGGGACCCGGCGTTGCGATGGCTGCACGCTCTGCCTCCACTTACAGTCCAGGACAAGTTTACAAATGCACCTTTCGTTGAACAAGCTAACTGTTGGGTCACACCTCCCAGTACTGCCTGAAACCCCCGCCCTGCCCCGCCCAGGTGGGGCAGTCCCCGAGGCAGCTCAGAATTTGCAGGCTGCGGTGGCAGCGCGAGTCGTTTGTACAAATCATTTCCTTCCTAGAGCCACTGACGACCCCACTTAGGGACCTTCCTTTCTGAGCCTTGCCAGACGTCAGTGGGGTAGAATCTACTTGGCTCTTATCACGGCTTTTCAAGATTTAGGTGGATAAGAGACTATCACATTCCTTAGTCAATTTATTAATAAAACTATCTCACCTATTATTATATATTAAGTAATCCCAGGGCACTTACTTCTGTATCTACTTTAGACGAAAGAACTTTTGAACAATAAACCTACAGCGATGCAAAGCTGCTGTCAGAACTCCCCTGTGAGGCCCTGTGTCCCCACTTCAGCGGCACAAAGGCTGCTCCTGAAGCTTGGTGGTCTTGGTGACTGATCCACTGTGCTGACTCATGAAGAAGCCCGAAGGCTGTTGGAGGACACCCCTGTCCTTACGAGAAAGAAATACTATTCCTCTGAGCAGGTAGGACAGCAGCGGGTGAGGAACGGTCCAAGTAGCCCGGGAGCTCGGCTTCACACTCGCCCCGTGGGCCCTTTGAGAAGGTCCAACTCCTCTCACATTGAGACATTAGGATGTTAATCACCCTCGGGGCTGTCACGGGCGCCCGCAGGAGGATGATGGAGTGCGTGTGGTGTGCCCCCGTTTTCCTTGGATGCCTTTCTGAGTCTGGGAAATTTGCATTCCCTTTTCCTTAGCAAGCAAGTTATTTTAAGACAAAGAAAAAATGCATTCACCCATTTAGCATTGTAGAGTTAAGGTAAGACTTTTGTCGTTTTTCAGATTGGGGTTTTGTAATTTTTTTTTGTTTTTCTTTTTTTTTCCTTCTAAGGGGACACTGGATCCCAGTTTACCCAAAGCACTGGTCTTGCGGGCCTTCTGGGCTTGGGTTTTTCTGTCACCAGGTCTGTGCTGATTCTACCCCTCTGGGAAGGCCTGAGCAAACCTTATTTGATGATGTCCTTGGTGGCCCAGACACAATAATCTGAAAGCATGCCATAGCTCTTCCTTTGCCTTCTTCACACAGACTCCAGTCCTTTTCTCAGCCCCATCTGGAGCTCTTGGCACCGTGCTACAGGAGGACAGATTCCTAGCAGATGGTTTATCAGAGGACCTGGCACAGGGTTTGGCCGAGAAAAACCTCATCTAATACCTCTGAGTTTGGGAAGCTTTCGTGGGAAGGGTAGCTCCAAACCTTCTGCACAACCAGGACTGTTTTGCTTATTAGATTTTCAAAAAAGATGCTCAGAGTAAATATCTGGACAGCAGAGTTCTGAAGATCTGGCTCCACAGACGGTACCGAGCTAATGTATCCCCTTAGGCCAGCTTTCCCGCATCTAAGAAGTCTGGGGTAGGGCCAGAGCCTTGGGCCTGAGAGGAAGGAAGCTGATCCTAGAAGATACCAGGCATTTTGATGTGATATCTTAATTTTAAAATACAGTGCTGATCAGCAAGATATATCTTGTAGTATGGTGCTTAAAATTAACCAAATTAAACCCAGTTCTTCCATGGCCTTTTCCATCTGTGGTCATGGCAACTCCGGTTTACCATTTGGTCAGCCAAGGATCATTAAAATCATTCCTGATTCCTCTTTCTCCAAGAGAAAGGCAGTTCATCTTGTCATCTCTCCCTTCAAAATAATGCCTCCTTCAACCTGGGCCACCACTGTGGTTGGGGAAGCCATATTCTGTCAGCTGGATTACAGTTGTGGCCTCTCAGCTGACACTTTGGCATCCATTTTGCTCCTGTTCGGTTTACTCCTAACAGAGTTGTCTGCATGAGACTACTCCTCTGCTAAAGAATCGAGCTTCCCCTGCCCTTGCTGTGTGAGGCCCACAGACGCTCAAGGTCCCTGGGTAGTGCAGCCCGTGGGCCTCTCCTTCCTTGTGCCCTTCTCTCCCGGGCTCTTTCTGCTCAAGCCGCTTTGTCCTCATCTCTGGCGCATCACTTCTTGAGGCATTAAGGCCCAGACCATCTAGGGTCCTTGAATTCAGGCCCTTCACTGGAGCTTGCTTCTCCCAGACATTTATTTGGTGTCTCCTCATTCTCCCCTTCTGCCTTTTCCAGATTTTTCTTAAATATTATCTTCAACCTTCCCTGACAATCTTCTGTAACACTTAAACATCCTCCCCTTGTGTGTCTTTACTTTTGCCCTCAATGTTTGTCTGTACTATGGATCACCATCAAATCAACTTATTTTCTGTATTAAATCAGGTTAAATATAGTATATACATTTCCCCTTATTAATTTTGCTTATTCTGTCTCTATTAGTATGTACATTCCTTAAATCAAAGAGGTCTATTCTTTTCCTCAACATATTATTTTATGTCACTAGCACCAACACACAAGGCACTCAAAAATGCCTTCAGAACAAATGAGTTGTGTTTCCTAGTGTATGTCAGCCACTAAGCTGATGAGGGGAGACACAATGGTGAAGAAAAGACACAAGGTTCATGGTCTCGTGGGTCTCCAGAGGGGGAGAGAGGTTGATCACTTAACAATTTAGTAATTAGATGGGGAGCTGAGAGAGTGAAAGTATTTGAGGAACCCCAATATGTTCAGCAAGGATGGGGAGTGCAGTGTGAGAAGCACTGAGGGGCAGAAGTCAAGCCCTGTTGAGATCTGAGGTGTTGTTTTATTTGCCGAAGCCCTGGAAGGATTTTAAGCAGGTAACATAGACTGTGTCATTGTGTCAGCTCTCCTCTGACTGCCATGTAATAATGGGTGAAAGGGGTCGCAAGTGGATGTGGAGACAGGGAACGAAAGGTGTTTGGGGCAGTGTGGGTAAGAGGTGGCACAGATTTAGTCTGCATTTGTTGGGTACAGTGGTACAATGCCTGCAATCCCAGCACTGAGGAGGCTGGAGCAGGAGGATTGCTGCAAGTTCAGGACCAGTCTGGGGTACAAAGTGAGCTCAAGGCCAGCCTGAGCTATATAGCAAGACCCTGTTTCAAGACAAACAAACCAACAAAAAAAAGAGGTAGTCTGCACTGAAGGGAAGGCCATGAGCCTAGAGCCTATTTGAATAGCAGTTGAATGGATTTAGTAGTTAGGGACTTAAGAAGGGTCAGCTCCTAATTATAAAAGTTTAACTCCTTAACTACAAACCAGCGCTCCTCCTT
This sequence comes from Octodon degus, assembly GCF_000260255.1. Taxonomy (NCBI): domain Eukaryota; kingdom Metazoa; phylum Chordata; class Mammalia; order Rodentia; family Octodontidae; genus Octodon; species Octodon degus. The sequence continues at coordinate 4,072,535 of NW_004524660.1, forward strand.
GACCTTCTGCTGTCTGCCACTTTCTGAGATGAACTACTAGGTTTAGGGTGCAGGGTCAGAGAGTGAGAATAGGAGAAATTCGTGGGTCCCCTTTTTAAGCACTGAGTGACATGAGCACACACACATCCCTACCTAGCAGCACAGCTGAGCAGGAGGCATAGACCCAAGAGCAGCTTGTTCCCATCCAGACAGTGACCTGAGTTATGAGAGAGGTTCGCACTGCAAGAGAAGAGTGGAACACTCAGGGAGGAAGTCTGGGTGAGCTGGCCGGCAGACTCCAGCATCGCAGGACTCAGAAACGAAGCACATGGTAGAGGTAGGAGAGAAGCAACCATCAAGGGAGGCACGAGAAATAGCTTTACACAGAGGGCAATTCCATTGTAGGAAATACCATTAAGAAATCAAGCAAGGTAGGGACTACAAGTGAACATCGAAATTAGCAACCCAGAGGCCACTGTTGAGAGTGGCTTCATGGGGGAATGAAGGCCACAACCATGACCAGACAACGCTGAGAAGTAGACAGAAGCTGAGGAGAAGAAGCAGGGGGAGATGCTGTTTAGAAATTCAGCTCTGAAAGAGAGAAGTACACACCCTCAGAGAAAAATAGGTGTCCAGACAACGACAGTATTTTTAGGGTGAGATTTCACTGAGAGAGAAGACAGTGGTTAGTGAGTGAATGCACCCACCTGGGCATCCTCACAAAAATCAGAAAGAAAGAATCAACGAAGAGAATTGCCCGAGCCTCAGACCGAGATTGAAGTTGGCACATCTGAGGCAAAGAAAGACCAGTGTGGTTGCAGCTTAAGGGCAAAGGGTGGAGGTGGTCTGGGAGAGTTAGGCTGCTCAGGAGTGTCCAAGGCCAGGTGAATGGCTTCCAGTTTTATTTAAATGTGGCGTCCAGTCAAGGATGGTTGCGGCCAGGCAAGATGTAGGACCTCAGGTAAATGAGCGCGTGGGGTGCCCTAGGTGAGGGGGGCTGTCCTTTTTTCTCAACCTCAGAACTCATTCCTGGCCCCTTCTGATGTGCTCCACAGCCTCCTAGTGTGGCCCCAGCTCTTTGTGGCCTCCTAGGATTCTCTATAGCACACACAGCTTTAGAGAGAGACCTAAGCGGGAAGGCTGGGGGAGAGAGTGAGCCGCAGTGGCCATTCCTGAGAGCTGACCACAAGATGCAGGAGAGGGTTCCCTCTCTCCTGGTGACAGAGACTGGTGACAGAGGTCACTCTCCTGTTTCCTCTTAGATTCTCTGATTATGTTCATCTCTCTGACAATGAAACCAAAGCCCAGTGCAAACCAGTCCCTCTCCAATCTCCCTCCATCTCCTCGTCCTTCCCCATCACATCCGCCAGCTACGTTCCTGCCGCCAAGACATCCAACCTGCCGTTCACTCCTTTGAGTCTGCTGTGCCTCGTGTTAGGCTCTCTCCCCTTAGCAGGTCGCTTACATAGTGTCTTTTTATCCAGGCCTTCTCTAGATGGTGCATCTAGATTTTTCACTCCTTTCAGTGTGTAAGAGCAGTGAGTTACTGTCTACCTTGGCATATATTCCACCTGACTCAATTCATCCTCAGGCCCTAAACCAGGTGCCACCTAAACCAGGCAAGAAGCGACACTGAATTGTGCTTGAACATCATAAGAAGACAGTGATAAGGCTGTCTTCAATTCTGGCAGAAAACAAACTGAGAAATTAACTGCTGAATGAATAAGTAAGTCCGTGTTTGGCGAGGAAAAGGACGCCTCTCCCGCGTCCACAGGAGGGGAGCAAGCAAGGTGAGCGTGGGAAGGCTGGGGCAGCTCTTTGGTGCCGTTCCTGGCCGAAGGGCTCTGATTCTCTGTGCAGAGGCACATGCGAGTAACCATATGGGTCGGGCAAGGAGATCGGGGTGAGGAGCGTGCTGGGGGACTGAGCAAGCAAGAACCGGAAGCTGCCTGTAGAGAGGCCCTGACCGCGGGCAGCGCTGTGGACACGGCCGAGTCGGGAGGCCAGGTGTCCCAGCACACTGGTGTGCGCATTGTGACATGCCTTCAGTCTGCCTTCAGTCGGCCAGACGCAGGCATGGGCAGGTAGACGGAACTTGCAGGTGGTGTGACTGATAACTGGATAACTGACTGGCAGCTCTGAGGAAGATGGGGGTCGAAAGGTGGGCCACTGAGTCTGAGCTGGGATGGTAGGAAGCGAACACAAAAGGAGATGCGTGAGCCAGGGGTGGAGGAACAGCCCACTGACCAAGCCACGTCTGACCCCTGTGAGGGCAAAGCTTTGTCAGCTGAAGTTACCGGAAAGGGCTGTTGCTTATCTCATTCCCAACATACCTCCGGTCTGGAAGGTCAGCCTAATTCCTTAAACCCAAGATGATTGACTTCTGTCTTCCACCATGTCTTCATGTCAGGTACAAATTTCAAGTAGGGGTAGAAAATTCTAGAATAATCTCTGTTCAGGCTATATGATGATTGGAGGTAGGCGTTAGAGAGCTATGGAGTGGGACTAGAGGAAATAGATAATGAAGTGAGTTATTTACACGTTGAATAACGGTGCTAATAAGACACTGAGATGTGTCTGAGGTACAAATGCTACTCTTGGGGCAGGACTGCGGCAGAAAGGTGGATGCTTCTAAATTACCACACACAGGTGGAGGTTGTAATGGGAAAAATATATCGAGTGAATAAAGACTGGGACAGGCTGTGCCAGGGACTGTAGGGAAACACAGCCTAGGGACTGAAAAGAAACCTTCATAGAGGAGGGAGGGACCTGGATGGGATTGGAAAGGCTGGGGGAAGAGAACAGGACAAGGATCAGGTGACGTGGGGACTAGGAAGAGAGGCCTCCAGGTGGGGGCTCAGAGACGGAGGTCAGGGAAGAGAGGTCCCCCACACCAGAGGGCACATGGCATGGACCTCTCTTTGACTTGTCCTGGGGCTCAAGACTTCCTCCAGTCTTCTAGGTCAAGTCAGGAGGTGACTGGATGACTGTTAGGTTCCTCCTACTTCTGATCACGATTCTGAGACCTTCAGTGAAAGTAAGTGTCAAAGCAAAGGATTTCCCTGGTGATGTCGTAAAGCTCTGTCAGTGAAGAAGTCACCCGAACAGCCTACACTAGAGACTTCGATGCTACCAAAACATGTCTCTAGGAAGTGAGCAGCATGAGCACCCCAGGGGAGGAAGCGCTGGGTCTGGTCCCCAGCGGGCTGCTGAGCACCCCAGGTCTCCCCAGGAAGTACCTGGGGCCTTCCACACCCTGACCCACATCTGAGGAGGCTGCCACACACAGCCCCGAGGAGCCGGAGGAGTCTGGATGGCTGCCTGCCTGGAAATTTGTTGAAAAATTTCAGGCGATTGGTGGCAGCTGGACCAGATGACCTTGTGGTTATTTTCAGCTCAACAAGTTGTGCGGCCTCGGAGGGAGGCCTCATTCCTGTTTCCCATTTTGTCACACTTCCCATGGGGATTCTGCCAGGGGAGACTTCTGCCCCAGCTTTCCCTCAGGTGCCATCCAGCTGGCCGCCCTTCTCAAATGCAGGGGCCTCACCTTTCACACTAGAACAGGGAGCCAGGACCTTCCTGTGCCAGGGGAGTCTCCCTGACACAGACACTGGGCCTTCTTCTTCCTCCGGTATGCTCTGCCCTTCCTTTAGGACCACGGCAGCACTTCTGGCATCAAGCGGTGGTCCTGCAAGAACATTGGCACAGGGGGCTTCAGGGTCTCATTTGAGAAGAGGCTCCTGCCCCTGCTGCACTGCTGTCACTCTCTCTCTGGCCCTTCTGTGCTTTGCCCTTGCTGAGGCCTCATCTGGCATCTCACCCAGCTCTCTGCTCAGACCCGACACCTTCGGCGGGTCCCCAGCTCCCTCACTTAATACAGCCAGCCCCTCTGTAGCCTTACACCACACTACTTTTTGTTTTCTGCTGCGCTGTTAGTACTTCTGGCAGATTATGTTCTGTATTTATTTCTTCACGAGTGCCTAGCCTGGCCCCCAGTGCCTGGAGTGCGGGCTCCAGGGAGGAGCATTTGCCTGGCTACTCGCCGGCGCAGTCCAGCATGGGACAGTGCCTTGGGTGTGGAAAGTAGATGCTCAGGAAACTCTGTTTATGAGACAAAAGAAATAACGGTGCACCGTTCAAGTCACTGTCAAGCGACGGCCAAGAAGAAGTGCATCAGTGGAGAGACGACCGGTACGAGCCAAGTGCGTCTGCGGGGGGCTTGCAGCACAGGGGAGCAGGTGGATCAAATAACAACCTCTCCCGTTCCACCATGGAGCACAATGCCACTGTGACTGATAGCAGTGATTCGTGTGCCTTAAAGCAGGTGGTAGAGAACGTTCTGAAAGTTCCCAATGCAAAGAAATAATCAATTCCGGGTGGTGGATGTGCCAGTTACCCTGAGGTGTCATTACGTATTATAGCATGGGTTGAGTTATCATGCTGTAGTCGATAAATGGGAGCCATTACGATGCATCACTGTGAATAAATGAAACTACACAAAGCATATCTCCAGGGTGGGTCAGGTCTCAGGACAGAGCCCAGACATCTCGAAGGGTCTCCTTCACTGGGGCAGTCTCACAAGCAGGTAGTGTCTGCAGGATGCCCCACCACAGAAACACAAGTACCTGTTCCCTCCAAGTCACGGCCTGTATCCGCTTCTTGGGCTGTGGTGTGCAGTGCTGGTCACTGGCCACACATGTCCTTGTAAAGTATGACAATAGTAATGACATGAGTAAAACTTAAAATTCACTTTCAGCTGAACTTAGTCACAGCTGCAGTGCTCCATAGTCACGTGTATTAGTGACTACCAGAGTGAACAGCACTGTTGGGTAGAAATGATTTCTGTCACCAAGGATAGCTGCATTGGGCAGTGTCAGTCCCCAGTGTATTTCCAATCAGATTTCCAGTAAGTATGGCCTGAGATGATGTTCACATCCGGATCTGAATCCGCTGTTGTAAGCAGGACAGAGAGAAGGAAAGAGAAAGGGGGAGGGAGAATGGAAGAGGGAGGGGAGAGGGAAGGAGGCAGGAGGAGGGGATGAGAAGGGGGAAGGGAGAGGGGGAGGGGAGAGAAAGGGGGAGGGGAGTGGGAGAGATCCTTACCAACCAGCCAGATGGAGCCCATGTTCCATTTCTTGTGAACCTGTCCAAACCCGTTCTCTCTCCAGCCTACACCTAGCCCTTGCCCTAGAAAGCTTCTCTTATCACAGTGTTGGCCCAGACAGAGAAGCCAAGATGGGGCTGCTCTTATCCACACACTCTTCCCACTGGAAGGAGAAAGGTGAAGGGCTTTTGATGTTGTCTGTGCAGGAAGAACAAAGGGGAACTCCCTCGAGCTTTGGCCGGAAGCTGATCTGTAGCTAGTGACACCATGGAGAGAAACAAGAAAGCAGAGGGCCTTGTCCCCTTTTCAGGTTAAAGTGTTGCATCCTTAGGAGAAAAACTGTGGAAAGAAAAGAGCCCTTGAAGCTCTGGAGAAAGATATCCAGGGAAGGATCAGAAATCTCCACTTTCTAAGTGGCTGTTTTATGATTCTGGCTTTTTCTGCTTCTTCTTCTGTGCCTTTTTTTTTTTAACCTATTTTTTTTCTTTTCTTTTTTTTTTTCTTTTTTTTCCAACTTAGCTGTGCTAAGGAAAACCAGAGACAGAAGATTTTGTCTCCATTTGTGCCCTGGGGCTCAAGTGGATGCAGCCACTTCTGGGGGCAGGCTGGTGGCTGAGGAATTTGATGTGAGCAAGCCAGGGAAAAGTGAGGTTCTGCCTGGCCATAGCGGCTCCACTTTGTGAACTGTATCTTTCTCCCTGGAGCTTCATGTTCTAGGAAAAAAATCACCAAGTGTCTCGACAGGAGACCCCAGAGCAGCACCAGACCCTAAACGTGAGGTCTTATCGGTCCCACCGGTGCCGCATATGACCAGGGCAGCACGTGAACTCCTGTCTCTCTTTATCATGCAGGACTTAGTTGTGTGACCGGAAGTGAATAAAACTGAAAGGTGGACTCAACGATACGTGCAAGAAATTTTGTCATCTCCCATCTGTAATAAAGTAGACATTCTATCCCAAATTCTGTATTCCTTTTGAGATTATAGGCTAAGGAGAATTCCTCAAGGTTCTTGCACAAGTGTAGGATCAATTTGACCAAGTTCAACTTGCAAGTGTCTCGGTGACTGTGTATCAGTAGGCTCACTTTCTGGGATGCCCATCCGGGAACCACGCCTCGGTCTGCAGCACCCTTGCTCATGGCTGCGGCCTCTCACATCTCTCAGTAGATAGTCCTCCACGGGCCAGTCCAGTGGCCAAGGAGCAAGTACAAAAATGAACCCTTAGTCTAATACTGGAGTTTTGTGTCACACAGAAACCTACATGCAGGGCTGGGAAGATAGCTCAGTGGTCTAAGTGTCTTCCTGGGAAGCACAAGGACCTGTGTTCGACCCCTGGTATCACATGCCATGCCGACCCTGGAACGCTAGGTGTGCTGTACTGCCCAGAACCAGGCCTGGTGGTGCATGCCTGTCATCCCAGCACTGGGGAGGCTGAGACAAGAGGATCACTACAACTCCTAGCTGCGTGACAAATAAATAAATAAAAATTTAAAGAGATTAAAAAACAAGAACAACAACAAAAAATCCCTGCATGAAGTTGATGATGAGTGATGTAAGACCTAAAACTGTGTGCTTCATCATTCCTCTCCAAGAGGACAAGTCTAAGAAGAGAAGTGGAGAGATATTTGTGATTAGCCTCCACTCTGGCCACTGGTCTGCTACTGTACTCATAATCTACCTGGATGGAAAGGAAAGTCAACTGATGGAATATTCCTCCTGTTACTTGGTGTATAACTTTGGAAGACAGTGTGGAGTTGGGAGTCATAAGCAAGGTCTTTGGGAGAGGGCTTATGAGTATCCTGTTTGGTATTGTGGAAAGCACATTAAAGTAGGGTCTGAAAGTATGATCGAGCCATTCGCTTAGCAAACGTTTGTGTGCTGGACATCGAGGATGTCGTGGGCAAGAAGATGAAAATGGGCTCCTGCCTTCATGGAGCTCATTATCTGGTGGAGAAGACGCTACATAAGTACACAAGAGAGGCGCGGATTAAGAGTGGAGGCCCCATGTGATCTGAGAACCGAGCGCCACACTGTGCTCAGCTAGAGTGCAGGAGCCATCGGCGGTGGCACCATGACAATGTCCATCTCACCCATCCTCCCCTGTTCGTAGGAAGCAATACTGAAGGTTGGACACAAAGCGCTGGGAAAACTTAGATCCCTGGAGGTGTGGTAGTGGGACTGACAGATAGAGGAAGGCATGCATATATATCCCAGGGGGAAAATGGAAGAGAAGACGTTTCGAGAACTGAAACAAGGGAAGCACAGCTGGTTCAGAGGCAAGGAGGGGCTGTTGCGGTGTGGAACTGCAAAGGATGAAAATTCTCAATAGTCCTGCAAACTTGTCCTGATGGAAAAATTATACAGAGAGGAATAGGAAGACAGTGTTTTGTTCATGGCGTATAATTGCTGTAGAAAGATCTCTGTTTGCAGAAAGAATGATGAGAAGGGAATAAGACCAGCGCCATGGGGTGCAGGCAGGAGCCAGTTCAGTAGCTGGGGACCCCCAGTCGGCAGTCTGCTACGTGGCTGTGGTGTTCAACAGAAACAAGGGCGAATGCACGCCCCACTTTCATCTCCAACTCTACCCATCTAAACCAAGAAACACTGTACATCGTAGTTTCGAGCTGTGAAACACAGACCTGTACTTTCACTTCCCATTTTAACCTCTAGGAACTTCCCAAATAAATTATCCAGGAAAGAAGAAATGCATGCTTTGGATATTGGCTTACAATTTCAAACATTTGGAAAAAATGTCCATGCCCAGAAATAGTTAAATAAATGATAGTTGTACAAATTGTAGTATATCAATAAAATAGAATATCATGTAGACACTGAAAATAGTCATTTTTGTTATTTGATAGTAATTGAGAAAAATGTTTTGTTATTTAAAGTTAAACAGCATCATTGAAAATCTATGCTATGGTTATACATTTCTAAAAATTATCCTACATTGGCAACTCCTAAAATGGCACTTGAATAAGTAAAAATAGCTGACTTACCAAGAGACAGAACTAAGGTGTCAGTTTCCATTTGATTTGTTAAAAGTATTGTCTCTAAAGTAAATATGCTAAACAACTAAATTAAATATGGTTTTATTCTTGCTTTGGTTGTTGTTTCTTGTTATTGCTGAAGCACATGAGTCTGCATCTTAGATAAACTTGGGCACTCTCTTGCTGGGCTGGATTCATAGAGTTGGTTATATTTTGTATGTAGGTGTCCCCCCAAAGCCACATGCAGTCACTGGGGTGGGATTGTAGAGTTTGTGATTAGTTCATGATCCAATGCTAGGATTATGGGTGTGAGTGTCACACCTTCCCTGAAGGCTGTATAAGGAAGGAAGAGACCTCTGCTGCTCCGCGGCTCCTCCCTTTTTGCTCTTGCTCTTTGCTGTCTTCTGCCGCCATGACCTGCTGCCCTCTGCCCTGCGCCACTCTGCCTTGGAGCTGGCCAAGTGTGAACTGAAGGCTTTCCTTTCTTAATTTTGGGTGTTGGGTATTTTATCCCAACAATGATGGAAGAGTGACCGAGACAGAGTTCAACAGTTGTGTGAGGCCCCGTGAATAAGATCTTGTTCTCCGGAGAGCACCCAGGTGCCCAGGACTCTCATTTCTGAGTGGGTCCCAGCGTCTCCATTATACAGTACTCGGCACTCCTTGGAGGACCCACGCACGCCCCTGTTGCTGCAGTCTGCCTCTTTTCCTTTGGACTGACTTTCATTCTGCTTGCTCTCCATCCTCCAGGGACCACACACATGATTTGTTTGCCTTCTTTTCTCTATTTCTGACTTGCCTTAGGAACCTTCTAAGAATTAATGATCAAATGTCCAAAACAAGTTCTATTCTATTTTAATGGTTTTTTATCATTTCCTTCCTATAAGAGCTTCTCATTAAATATTTGCAAATGCTCCTGAAGATGAAGTGCCCATGGTTGGCAAAGGAGAGGTGCTGTGTAGCCCCCGGATGCCCGTTGCTACCATTCTTTTCTGCTCAATTATCCGCCCTTTGTGGTCCACAGGGGACACAAGGGTCTTTGCTCACTGGGAAATCTTGCATAATGACAGTAGCGGCAACAGCTGAGCCAGAATGTAAAATTCTTGGGTCAGATGTCATCCAGAAATAGTTTGTGAGCAAGATCACTGTACAGGCAGGATCCTTTGTTTTTCCAAAAAGAGAAGCGGTGCCTGAGAACTAGTAGAGAAAATGAACTCTGGTGGCAACGGATAGCAAGGACAGATTTCATGCTTTGGAAATAAGCTGGGCTGTGTGGCAAAGCAATCAATGCCAATGAAATAATGGAACACAAGCCCTCAGAGGTAGCAAAGCTCTTTTCATACTGGGAGGGAAAAAACAAAAGAAAAAAAAATTGTATTTAAAATGTCCTTGTCTTGTGTAGATGACAAATGGAGAATAAAGCAGACTGGCAGGATGAGCTGCCTTGGGAGGTAAAGGCGGAGCATCCAGAAGCTTCTGTGCTCCTCCAGGACGGCTAGGAGAGAGGCTCCCCACAGGGCACAGTGCAGAGGGGAGCCGAACAGCGGAGCCCCGAGGGCATTGCTGTAAACCAAATTCCTGCTCCAAGGGTTCTCTTCCTCAACCCAGGGCGATTTCACAGCCTTCTAGAGCATGAGGTGGCCTCGGGAAATGGCAAAAGCAGCACTTCAGGTTGTGAGCGCTTTTACTTCTCCTAGGGCTGGCTGCCGTACACTAGCTCCCTGGGTGGGTGATGCACAGCTGTCAAAGCGATGCACTAGTACTTTTTAACCAATAGCCTTACGATATTTTAAGTTTTCATTTTGATAATCTCTTGAGATTTACGGAAGAGTTAGATAACACAGAGTTCTCATCCACCCTACATTTAGCATTCACCAGCGTGAACATCTTCTATGGCCGTGTGATTCACAGATGTTGTGTAGATTGCGCATTTTCAGTAATTCTGTCGCACAAGCCAGTTGCAGTACTACACTGCATTTTGGTTCTCTGGTCTCTTTAGTATTTTTCGATCTGCAATAGTTTGTCAGTTTTCCCTCTACAACCTTCCCTTGGCTTTTTCTCTCTAGTACTAAGGATTGAATTTAGGGTCTCTGCACTGAGCTACACCCCAACTCTTTTAATTTTTTTTTTTTTAAATTATGAGACAGGATCTTCTGGATGGCTCCTTGCTTAGGATGGGGTTGCACTGCTTGCTGGTTCTCCTGCCTCTGCTTCCCCGTGTTGGGATCACAGGTGCGCAGTTGTCACAGGGCCGGTGGACAGCTGGCTTGGACTTGCCATTTCTGCTGGGTGCAAGCCAGGCTTTTTGTGGGACATCCCTTCATTGTTCTTTGTTTTGTGTCTTATTACCAAGCTGTGCATTCTAGGAAGGAGGCAGTGAGACACTGAGCCTTCTTGTCATATATCAGCATGTGTGTGACGGGGACAGCGCTAACTCCGGTGGCATTAGGCCTGGACTGGCTGTGAGGATGTCTCTCTGGAAGCCACAACTTACTATTCCCCCCCTCCTTTTTTTTTTTTGGCGGAACCGGGGATTGAACTCAGGCCCTTGCGCTTGCCAGGGAAGCGCTTATTCCACTGAGCCGTCTCCCTGGCCCCCACCATTCCCTTTTGTACTTCACTTTTTTATAAGACTTTAGTCCTACCCACCCTCAAAGAGAGGGAAGTCAGGTTTGATCCTCTGTAAAAGGAAATACCAAAGGAATTATGGTCACAACCACCGTGATGATTAAAAGACATTTTGGGGAGTTAACTTGAAACGGAACAGTTTTCTTATTTTAAAGATGAATTCACTTATTTTGCATAATCAGAAAAGTATAAAGTAGAAAGTCTAAGTCTCACTGATTTCATACAAAAATATCAGGCATCATTACACACTAAGCGTTGTGGAGTTGTGTGCATGTGTGTGCTCATGTGCACGTGTTTATTTTTTGATAACCGACTTCTTAAACTTAGTATAATGGGAATATATTTTAATGCAAAATTATATTTGGGAATAGAACAAAGTGTGACATGATTCACTCATTGCCTACCCCCACCTGGTAGTGGGAATTTAAGATCAGTACCATTACCTAGGGCTTAAAAATATATACGATTCTAAAGTAGAATAAGGAGAAATCATTTAGGTTGGGATTGAATGTTCTGAGACTGGGCTTAGTGTCACAGACACTGAATAAGGCTCTGGATTCCAAGGCTATGGCCTTCACTCTTACCTTTTGGACTGTAAGGCAAAGGCCAAAAGCAAAATCTACCATGGTAAAAAAACTGGATATGTAGACATTTTAAAAGCTGGCTTAAATCTCATTCAAAATTGGATGCTTTTTACAGGCTGAAAATTTTTTTGGAATGCTGTCCTCCTTGTTTTAGGAGTCTTCATCTGGGAAGAAGAGAAGACTGAGCTGGTGGCAACCAGGACTCATTTTCCTTATCAGTTCCAGGAGGACTAGCCAAGCCCACGCGTGGCAGTTTCTGTCTTTGTTCCCTTGGTTACCCTGCTTCAGGACTCTGGACAAAGGAAAAAATAGTAAGGAGACAAGGATTAGGTTACTGAAGTGGCTTATGGATAACTAACTCAGCTAACTGAACAACGGTGGCCCTGGCGCTAACACAATTGACTGCTATTACTTAGGTCTTAAATGGACGATGCATCGTGAATTGTATTCATGTGCTTAAAGATTAGTTGCCAACATATGGTGCTATTGCACGGCCGTGGAGACCGAGACGAGGCCTGGCAAAAGGCAGCCAGAGGAGCAGGAGGGCGCATGGCCTTGAAGGGGACATTGGGACCCCGATCTCCCTCTCCCCCTGCTTCCTGTTTGGCCATGCGCTCCCCACCACGGGGCTCTGCCTCTCCACAGGCCCAAAAGCAGCAGGACCAGCTGACCATACGGAAGCTTCTGACACCACGAGCCCAAATGTCTTTCTTTCTCACAAGTGCATTTTCTCAGGGATTCTTGTCACAGTGACAGGGCGGACCCAGCAGACTCTGAAGTAAAGGAAGGGAAAGGGCCCTACTGACGCATTAGAAAGTACTTTGACAAAGTGGTCATGTCTCCTGCGTTTTCGGGGGGAGGGGTGAATTTCAGGGCGGTCAACAAGAACCACAAGTGGTGTCTGAGAGGCTGTGATTGTGCAGGCTGTCAGAACCACTCAGCTTGGTGGCGCAGAACCCACGGGGCTCCATCTTAACGTCCCTGGCCAGCAGGCTGCGTATAGGGCTTAGGCAGCTTCTACGCTGTTGTGGCTGCCGATGAGTTAGGCTGAGACTCTGCTTGGGGAATGAACAGATTCTATAGACCAAACTTTCTCTGTAGATTGTTTTAAGCACCAGTCACAGTGCCAAATAAGTGATAGAATGAGATAATAATGCAACCCCAGGACAAAACAAAATTCAGTGGCTTCGCTACAATTTCATTCAATTAACATTCTCTCTCTCTCTGTCTCTCTCTGTCTCTCTCTGTCTCTTCTCTCTCTCCTCTCTCCTCTCTCCTCTCTCCCCTCTCCCCTTTCCCCTTCCTGTCCCCCTTCTGTCTCTCTCTCTCTCTCTCTCTCTCTCTCTCTCTCTCTCTCTCTCTCTGCCTCCTCCCTGAAAAAAATCCCTTGATGTTCGTATTTGTAACCGCCAAAGCCAGCTCTGTGCCAAAATGCATTCAGTTGCCCAACGTTCCATTTGTGGCCACAAGGGTTTTCATCCTGTGTCTCTCCTTTAAGCGATGTTTGTTTTGTCTTCCGCGGCTACTTGGCCAGGTGTTGCTTTCTCTCCCACTCCTGCCAACCTCCCTGGCTGGCTTCTCTGGTATTTTCTCACCTCTTACTCTTTTACAACATAATCTTCTCAGGACTGGGACAGGTCTTATGATGTCGGGATCTACGGCAAGTTAATCTGTAGCTCTTTCAGTCTCAGATCTTCTGATATGGCAGTCAGAGTCAGATAACACAGTTTGGCTTATCCTACAAGACTGTGGCGCTCTTCAGGGGCATAACCGAAGACCTGTGTCAATTTCAAACTTCAAAATTCCAAATTCAGTTTTTCACCACATTCTTACCTTGGTGGAGCACCCCAGGGAACCAAACCCAAAGAACACCAGAGACAAAGGGAGAGGAGGGCGAGGACTTGTAAGAAGAGTGGAGATGCGTGGCATGTGTGCACCGTCTCCCTACCATCCCTGCTGCAAGCATGAACTGGTAAAAATACAGCTCTAAAAAAGGTCCAAGGGAGACAGGAAGTGGGGCCCGAAGAGGTTTTCTGGAATATACCGTTGAAAGTAAAGTAGTAAAGAATGGGGCAAAATGGGATTATGGGAGGCACAACATGGTAACTGGCTTGCTGGACCATCCTTTTTTTTTTTTTTTCTTTTTTAAAGAGAATAAAAAATAGTAAAAGAAAAAAAAATTGGAAATGATACAGAATCTTACCAAACAAAATGATAGGGATTCAACAATGTTGGTTGTACTGCATATTGTCATTTTCAAATTAGTTCAGATTACCAGATATAAGCATGTAAAACTGATCAAAAATTATAAAGAATAAAAAGAACTTTAATGTTGGGATCTACATTTTAATCAGTTTTAATCATCAACTGTTCCTCTCTGTAGACCAGCAGAAATGAGCAGTGCATTTATCCAAGCTATCCTGTGTATATACGATATATTTCCCGCTTTCTTTCTTTTCTCCTTTCCCTCATCCTGGTTGTTCCTTCCCTTTGAACAGGAGAAGGAAAATCCAATACAGTCTTGGAAAGCAAAAGTAAATGATTACCTTTAAGTGTTAGCGCATGAGTGAAAACAGTGTCCACTTGGGCTGTCACAGCAGCTGGTTTGGCGCCAAGGCGCCGTTGTTATGGGGCTGGGCCAGTGCAGGCCTGTGCTAGGCTGGCGGTTGGCAGGGCAAGCTCAGGCAAGGCTGCCACTAAGGCTTCCCACAGATCTAAATAGGTGGAGCTGGGGAGAAGACGCCCCTAGGCCACTCTGCCCTGGGCTTGCTGGGCTCAGAGTGGGACAGTGTGTGTGTGTGTTGGGGGCTGGGGGTGGGGAATAAAGACCCATGCACTGAGAACACAGGTGACAAAGGCTGGATCCCACAGGAGTGGGCTGCCAGGTAAAACAACACAGAGTTAAATCGGAATTTGAATTTCAGGTAAACTTTGAGTCTTTAGGTATAGTGACACTAAAAAATGACTCGGCTAAAATTTAAGAAATGTCTTGCATTTTTCTTGACAAGATTTGATGACCCTGAATTTGGAAGGCAAGGTCAGAGAAGGCGGGTGGGCAGCACCCTCTGGGTTCTGCTCCAGAATGGGCCAAGCTTGCGGAGGGAGCTGCGGGCCCCACCTAGTCATGGAAGGCAAGGTCAGGGATGCCGGGTGGGCAGCACCCTCTGGGTTCTGCTCCAGAGTGGGCCAAGCTTGCAGAGGGAGCTGCGGGCCCCACCTGGTCAGGGGGCTGCGGAAGCCAAAGGCAGCGGCGCTACTGCGTTCTTCCAGGCAGGGTTCTTGTTTTTGTTTCTTGTAAAAAGCAAAGAAAAGGACCAAAAGCAGTAGAGGTCAAGCGAGTGACCGCCTTCAGGGATCCTTGGTGTTAGAATCCCTCAGCTAGCTGGTAAATCTGACCCAGTAGCGAGAAAGCAGCCTTGCTGAGCCAGGCACTTTCTACTTGCTACAGTATTTATTTTTACAGCCTCCACTGTGAAGCAGGGAACAGCAGTGCCCATTAATTCCCTGCAACCCCACCCTTTCTTGTTAGAAACTTTTCACTTCCTTTCTCCACCTTCCTGGTCACAAAGTTGGAACCTGATGGCTCTGATTTCCATGGGAATCTTCTGTAGACTAGGTGGACGAGCACCTCACCTGAGCGTTGGGTGGGAGAGGGAACCGAGCCCTTCATGGTAGGATGAAAAGTTAGAAAGTGATATGAACGTGGTAGCCTGGCTTCCCATCTCTAGCTGCCAAAATGTTTGGTTCGAGATGTTAATAGAGGAGAGGAAGATGGCATGCAGAGGCGCTGGAGAATGTCAATGAAAGCCGCAATGTGGAAATCAGCAGAGCGGAGAGAGGCCCTACCGGCGGCTTCCTATAGCCTGTTAGAGCTGCCAGGGCTCAGCCGGCTTCACGGCTGGTCACGGCTTGCACTCTCGGTTTTCTGCTCCTCACAACTAATGTGATGTGCTCTAGTAGTTATGGGTGATTCTCTTTTATAGTATGACCAGCAAATCAGTGGTGGAGCCTGTAATGAACCCCAACCTGGCCAACAGTACTGCTTTTACTCTGCCTGCTATGTCCTGGGCTAATTCGCCTCCTCGTTCATAGCCGGCCGAGCCCCTTCTTCTGTTGTGGTGGTGTTGAGTCAGGTGTTTCGCCTTTCCTGGGGGAGACCTCAGAAACAGTGAAGCTTTACCCCGAAGAGACTTGAGAGACGAGGGAAATAGGTGTTGATGTCAAATAATTCAAAGTGGAAGACTGGGCGGGCTCCTGCAGCAGGGAGGACCACACCCTGCCAACCCCTGGCTCCCAGAAGGCACAGAGCTGGGGGAGAAGCCATGGCTTCCTGGGCCTGGGCCCAGGCTGCTGGAAACTCAGAAGGCTTAAGAAAGGCAGCAGCAGGCTTGATGTAGGAGCCAAGAGAGACATGAGTCCCAACTTGTGCCATTTACTGCTAGCTTCCCACAGAAACTGCGAAACACCTACTGGCAACTGGCATTCGACCAGGCACCAAGCATAGTGTTGACAACAGGCTGGAATCGCTCCTACCTTCAGGATCTTGATAGTCTATGGAGGAAGGGTGCAGTAAACAAAGACTTTTAAGTAAGTTAATTAATGTAAGCAAGCAACAAGATATAAAGTCAAATACTGGGGAGATCAAGGGGAACAGTGAGGTCTACACCAAGCGGTGTAGCATAGCCCAGTATGGAAGGAAGCACGGGGCTTCCCAAAGCAGTAGCTGTAGCAGCACTGTAGCTCATCAGGACAGAGTTTGCCTCCAGACGGTAAGTGAGCTAGCCCCCCACATGGGACGGGAAAGAGATGTTAGATGAAAGCTAAATTTTGTGTGTTTTCTTTGGGTTTCATTTTTTCAATCCATCCATGTTGGTTTAGGTCTGTGGGATCTTGGTTAATCACTGAAAATCAGTTATTCAGAACCCATTCATCTAATGGTTAATTGCTGAATGATCTCATTACTAAAATTAGATATATTTTTATCTGAACACACAACCGCCATTTTGCAGGCAAGGGGAAGCAAAATCAGGGCCAAAGCCCAAGGCAGGAGAGGCAGAAGTGGAAACAGAGAAGTAGGTCGGAGCCAAGCATTCAGCCCCTGAATCGGAGGTGGCAAGTGGTGTTGATGGGAAATTCCTGACATTGGCATATAAAACTTCTAGCCTTCAACCTCCGCACCTAAGTTGTGAAATCTAGAGAAAACCAACAGCAACGGAGAAGATCTAACATCGTAGCCAAGTGAGGCAAGTGCTACAGGATCAGCCGCAGAGAGGTCTCTGTGAAAGCACAGATTGTGGAGTCCTAGGTGACCACCCCACCTCAGCAAGCATATTATCTGAGGAACTGAGCTTTGGAGAACTGGTGAAGTGGAGAGTTGGCTTTCAGAACCATGGTGATTCAAGGCACCATCTTGCTTCCTTTTCCTTTGGTGTATTTCTTCTTGGCTGGGACTCTCTGATGCAAGTGACAGAATCTCAATATGGCTCTGGGAAAACAAAAATTTCCTGGAAGGATCCAGGAACAAACCACACCAGGAGGGTTGAGGATGTAGCTTAGTGGTAGAGCACTTGCCTAGTATGTGCAAGGCCCTAGGTTCAATCCCCAGAACTGGCAAAACAAACAAACAAACAAACAAATGAACAAAAAAACAACAACAAAATAAACAACACACCATGAAGGGAGAACCTGGCCACCGACCAAACACTGTTGCCTGTCGTGTGTCTGCATGCGGACTGCTGGCCACTCCTGGACCTGTGTCGGCCCAGTTTTGCCCATAGCTCCTCCATGAGGCACTAATGGGTTCTCCCTCTCACGCCCCACAGCTGCCACCCTGGGGGTACACTGATGGCATCCAGTGTTGGTCTGAAACCTTGCAGGGAGTTTCCTTGATTGGCAGTCTGAGCCAAGTGCCAAGAGCTGGTGGAGACAGTTTTCAGAAGGGGATGACGTGGGCAGACAAAAGAGATGTCTCTTGAAGGCCGTGTGACAGGCTGGGAGAGTTGTCCTGGCCTTCTGGACCCATGATCCGGTCCTTATTGAAATAAAAGGTCAAGGGGCAGGGGAGATGGCTCAGCGGAATAAGTGCTTCCCTTGCAAGCGCAAGGGCCTGAGTTCAATCCCCAGTTCTGCCCCCAAAAAGAAAGAAATAAAAAGACAAAAGAAGCCAAGGCCCCAGGTGAACAGGGCCTTCAGCCTCTTGTCACTTCCTGACAGCCTGCAGTGGAAATCCCCTCTTCCCTGCTCAGCTCAGGGGACAGCAGAAGGGAGTCACCAGTGGGGACAGAAGGCGTGCTGGCCAGATTGAGCCCTCTTTTGAATGCGGTAATGGCTGTTTGATAAATTCCACAGGGGCGTTCTGTAATGAGGATGAAGAGACAGAGAGGGCCAGGGCCACAGCCAAGGGGTCCTGGGGGGATCACCAGAGCACGAGGAAGCAAGGCTGCCTAGCCCAGCCTGGCCCGAGAGTGGCCAGGTGTACAGGCTACAGAACGCCCTTGATCTCTAAGGGAAAGAGTAAAGAGCCAATCGGGTGGCGGCCTCCTGCCAACGACTCCATTAGCCCGCTCTGGTGGCTGCTTCTGAAGTGGCAGCCGCTGGCTCTGTCACTCTCTTGTTCACAGAGGCCATATGGGCCAGGCAGGGATCAATGAGGGAACATCTGGCACAGGGACAAATCAAACAGCCCGAATGACTAATTTAGGAGTGTGGCCTCGCCATTGCTCTTTCTGTGACCTCACACAGGGGTCACCAGGGCGGCAGGCACCGGGAAGCCGCCTTCCACCCTCAGCGTTTCCCTGGACCCCACATATTTTCTTCAAAAATGAATCAATAGTTTCTTTGAGGGTAGAGACAGCAGCTACCTATCACCGATCCTGAATTCTCCTGGTGCAGCTGGCCCTTCCTTGTCACCCCTAGACACCCCTGTTTCTTATCAGCCATTTATCATCCTGCCTCTGAAGTCTCTGTTAAAAAAAAAAAAATCCAGTGAATTCAAGTGCAACATGTTCTATTTCTGCAACCGAGCCTTTTCTCCTTTTGGTTCAAATAAAAGAAATAGCAAATATTCTACAGAGCATGAGAGAAAAGACACGAATGCCCGCACCGTTAATAGACAAAATTGCCTGTGGTTCTGATTTGGGTGGTTTATATAATAGCTTCAAATACCAGGGAAGATAGGGTTCAGTCTTACCAGAAATGATCTTTAAATTAAATATCCATTTTCTTTTAAATTATCTTTAATGCCATATTAGAAGCACATTACTTGCAGCCTAAAAGGAGGGCTTAGTAGGCCATCTGGTCCTACTCATTTCATATTTTGAGGTTAGGCCCACATATCAGGCAGCTTAAGCAGGGTGATCAGAAAATTAGGTGAGTCTTTAAATAAATAATTTATTACAATAAAAGACACATTGCTATAATGCCCCTCAAAATCCTTAAACTATTCCATGCTTTCTTCAGTCATGCTTATTGCTCATCATTCCTGGCAGTATGTCTTATTGTGAAAGGTTTTTAAAATTTAAACATTAACTATATATTTTTTTCATGATCACCCCTATATTTGTAAAATTCTCCACTGGAAATTGCACACCTTTTCTTGGAAATTTATTCTAACTTGCTAAAGATGTGCTGGGGGACCAGCCAGGGTTTGCCTGCACTGGAACATGGTGAAGCCCAGCTGCCAGTGGCCGGGGGAGTGACACAGCCTCTCACCCCATCCTGTGGCATCACACATACATAGTACTGTGGCCCTCTAGGTCCTGAGGTCCAAAGGTTCGTGTCCTTTGGTCACCTTTTTCCTCAGAAGTACCAAGCATTGAATTCCTCTTCCAAATGGAGAGAAAATATACTATGCCCTACTCATAAAATCCTTAAGGAAAGCAAATGCTTGATTTCTCTGTGGTTGTATGCTGCCAACTCCAACCCCTCTTCTTGTTTCTAGGAGTATTCCCAGAGCTGCTCTACTACTAGTTATTTTCAGTAAATTTCTTTGGCATGGCCCAAGCACCTTTTCCCTCCCTCCAGCAGCATCAGATGATGTTCATTATAGTACAGGCAACTCAGGCAGTTACAGGGCCACTGGGACAAAGAGAGACATTGATTCTTGTCCCAGCTTAGAAGGTTAGTCATGAGCTGGCTACATGCTCAGAGCAAGTTGCAACCTCTCCGAGCCTCAGTATCAGTAGGATCTTCTAGAACATTCCATATAGATCTTCTTATTTGGCTGTAGACAGGTGAAGGTAGAGGACAGATGTGAGCAAGAAAAGCAACAGGACACGCTCTCCTTTCTAGGTGACGATGATGAGCTAACATGTGTCCAAAGATACTGAGTTCCAGTGCACAGAACCTCCTGCTGTGTCTTCACTACTCTGAGATCCATTGAGATACCCAGGAATCAAGACTTCCGGTGAGTTCCTGGGAACAAAGGAAGGATGTGACTTGGCAGAAGGACAGCGCGTGGCATCAGCTGGAGCTCGTTCCTCTTGGTTGCATGGCTGCCCTTCATGACTGCCCGATGATGGAACAGGATCCTTTGTCTAGTAATTACAAAGCCTTTTTATTTTAATGCCTCGTTTAATGTTCCCAGGAACCCTGTGGCGTAAATATTATCTCCCTCTGTTTGAGATAGGAAAAGCCTGAGGTTCAGAAAGTGTAATGACTTTGTAAACGATGTTCAGGCATGACAGAGAAGAGCTGGCAGGGAAAGATGGGGCTTCGGACTCCCAGCCAACGCTTCCTGTCTCTTCCAGCTATGGCCTCCGAGGTCTGGATTTGAGGGAAGGCATCCTAGAGGGCGTAAGGGAAGCTGATTCAGCGGAACTCAGAGCCCCTGCCTCAACCAAAGCACGCTTATTCGTGTCCTCTTTTATGATTTCACACTGAATTTGGCTTTGAAAACATGTTTTTGGTTATAACAAAGAAAGTTTGTGAGGCACATCACTGTACGGTGGTGGTACTGTGATGGAGCCTGCACTAGCTGCGGCGGCCCTAGCTGCCTAGGTTGTCTGCATCACGGTCAGCATCATCCCACACTATTGAAGAGAGGGAGGGAGAAGGTTCTTTGGCCATACTAAAAAAATCTACTGAAAATAACTAGTAAAGCACCTCCAGAATTACTCCTAGGAACAAGATGACGGGTTGGAGGTAGCTGGATAAAATAACAGAGCAAGCTAGCATTCTTCATTTTTCCTTCCAACAAACTCAACTACAAAGCCTCTCTCTCAGTGGAGGTAACCACAGTCACCCTCTGGATTTTGCATTCCAAGAGCCACGATCTGGTTCTGGGGGCTCCTTCACAGGAAAAAGTGTCGCGTGACTCAGGGGCTGACTCGGAGCCAGACATTTAGCTCAGACAGTGGCCTCGTTCCTTTCCTTGGAAGAATTGAGCCACATGTTCCAACCTGCCTCATAAATATAAAAAGAAAAGGCTAGCTTCCATTTTAATGAGAGGAAATAATTACATGTCACACATCGTCTGAGCAGTTTTGTATTTGCTCTAACTGTAATGCTGACATTAGCATTCAAGGAGGCTGCTCACACTGCGTGCAGATGTTGGGTGCAGACGCTGTCATGTTCGCCGTGGCCACAAGATGTCAGGCAACTATGGTCATGCAAGGCGGGTGCAGAAAGGTGTCCTGGCTCCCAAAAATGCCATTGATGAGTTCATTAGCTGATTACAGTCCTTCCAAAAGGCTTGTTGGAAGAGCCTGGGGAAGGTCCATGAAATGCGTCATATTGTTATCCTGGTGATGGGAACACTGAACACCACTAGCTGGTAATCAGATTAAGATCAACAAATATTGATTGTACATGCTTGCGCGATTAAATCCTGAATAATTAAAGGCCACTGAGTTTCCCGGCTCTTGCTGTAGCCTACGCTGCCATAAGAGACGTGTGCTGTGTTTATAGAGTTCCGGGCTTCCTTTCCGAAGCAGCTGGCTGCCCCTGAAAGTTTCTGTTGGGTAATTTGACAAAGCAAAGAAATGGATTTCAAGTTAGTGGCGATCATGTAATTGTGAGGAAATCTATAAACTAAAATGAATTACTTGAACAAGGTCATGCGCCTAAACACATGTACATGTGTAACGTAGATGTGTTTATTCTATGGCTGGACATACATGTCAGTGAACAGTTGCTCTACACCGTTTTTCTCTTGACCGCTCCCTTGGAGTCAGACAGAAGGAAGCGATAATGACAAGCAAAGGGCTGGGCTCCATCAATATGTGGTTATTGAGCTCCTGCCGAGGACGAGGTGCCGGTGACGACAGGAGGTGCCAGTGATGACGCCGCAGCAGACCTGGAGGGCATGGTCTCGTCTCCCCGTTGCTTCCCTGTCATTTATCCTCCTTTTCTGATTTTCCGTTCTGCTCCTTAACCCTTCAGGTCCTCCTTACTGTTAATCTAGAAGATATAGGGTGAGTCATTATCCATTCCCCTTTGAAAACACATTGGTGGCCATCCAGATAGCTCAGCGGACTAAAGTGCCTGCTTAGGCAGAATGCAGCGTCCAGGGTTCAATCCCCCCAGCCTGCCTTACCAGCCTCGCCCCCGGGGTGTGCTGAGATGGCGATTGAGACTGGGCATGGTGGTGCACGCCTGTAATCCTAGTACTTGGGAGGCTGAACACAGGAGAATCACTAGGAGTCTGATCTACATAGTGAGACCCTGCAGACCTTGTAGATCTTGTACTAAAATACAAAACAAACAAACAAATAAACAAAAAACAAATTGGCCTCTACTACAGGCTGAACTTTAGCCTAAAGAGTCAAAGTTGGGTTTAAAAACAGTTCTCACCCTCCTGATGAGAGGGCGTGGTCACACAGCACAGAGCAAGATCCAATTGTCGCAGTTGGTTTTGATAGCGTAAGCAAGCGACTATGCCATGGAGGGATTGATTCTGCATGGTCCTGCGGGCCTGTGGTTCTTTACAGGAATGGTGAGTTAGAGTTTGCCAAGCAAATGGGGATGGAGCGCCCTGAAGAATTAGGATATCTGAAGGGAAATGCGTTAGGGTAAAGGAGACATGCAGTGCGTGGTGACTTGCTGGGGGAGGATCCATGTGTCCCTCACAAGACGGACTGGAGGTGAGCAGTTAGTTTGCCAGGGCGACTCTGCTCTTCAAGGTCATTCAGCGATCACAGTATGCAAACCGGCTGCTCCACAACCCACCAGACACTATGCCGCAACACGTAAGTGCCAGTTAAAGGAAGGATACAGAGTTGAGGTCCAGGACAGATTAGGTGATTTTAATCAGAAAGTTGAGGTCCAGGGCAGAAAGTTGGATTTCATTGGCAGTGATACCAGATTGTGGCCACCTCTAACTGGCGGAGAAGTGTTTCCACTGAGCCAGCTCTGTATCCATGGAAGGGGGAAGAATTCCCTTTGCTAAATTCTTGGGAACATAGCTGAAGAGTATGGGAGGGGAGTGCAGAGTTGCATGGGGTCAGGGCCACCGGACTGTGGCTCCTGACTGTGCAGGCAGGGCTGGAACATGGAAGGGACTGGATGCTGTGCCACTTGTAAGCACTTCAGAGGGGTCAGCATGCCTAGCCTTGTGTCCATGGTAGATGACCGGCACCTGCTGGTGTCATGATTGTCTGGCATGGTTAGAGTGGAGGCCAAAAGTGGTGGCTCCAGGTGAGAGACAAGCTGAGATTGTCACTCACAGGTGGGGAAGGTCAGGGTGAGGATGGAGGAGATTTGAGATATGTGAACTGTAATTTGGGCTGAAACTGGTAGATAAGTTTCTGTGAGTCATATCAGCTTGTATCTGGATGTCGCCACAAAGCCTCACGTGCTGATAGGTGGGGCTTTCTGGAGGTGGCTGGATCTAGGTTGTGTGAATATGGATTCAGGGAATGTGCATATGGATTAGGGGTGTGTGGTACCTAAGACAGTCCGCTGATGGGTTTAGCATAGTTCTGGGTGTGAATAGTGAGAAATCTGACCCTGGGCGGGGGTGGCATCAAACAATAGGGTTATGACCTGAAAGGAATAAAAGGGAAAGGAGGGCTGGGCATGACTGTACATGCCTCTAACCCTAGCAGTCAGGAGGCTGACAGAATGCCCTTAGTGAGCACACAGTGCGAACCAGCCAGTCTGAACTACATGGTGAGACCTGGTCTAAAACAACAATACATCAATAAAATGAAAATAAAAAAGACTTGCTGCCTGCTGCCTCCTGCCTGCTCTGCCATGGACTGCTTCTCCTCTGCCATGCCTTCCTGCCTTGGGGCCAGACAGCTGTGGACTGAGCTGCCACAAAAAAATAAAATTCTCTTTTAATGTATGGAGGTTGGATATTTTGTCTCAGCGATGAGGTAGTCACTAAGGCACAAATCATATGCACAATATTTCTATTATCAGCAAAATCTCTTCAACAAACAATAGATAACTGTTCCTATCCTCCACCCCACGGGTCCTAGGTTTTATTAATTGTGTAGTTTCTGGAAACTGAAGCAGTGGATTGGATTTTTTATGGTTGACAAAGTTCATTTTTCCTATAGTTTTCAGGACAACTTCATGGTTTCAAGACCCAGGGTATGTTTGTACATTGAGAATGCCTGCTGTTCAAGAGCCTGGGACCCATAGACCAAATTCATAAGGTAGAACTGTGTAAAATAGGGCACCACGTTCACCATCTGTCATGAGAAATGCAGATAGATGCCAACTTAGCTTGCTTTCTGGAGGCATTCTGATGTGAGGACAAGTTACCTGAAGATTGCTTTAGGGGTGTGGGACAGAACAGGGGAATTCTACATCGGAGTATTAAATAGAATTGAGTACTGACAGCTTGATGCATTCAACTCAGGGTGAGAAGGTGGCTATCAGGGATGTTAACTATTAGCTCAAACTCACCTGGCATTTGTTTCTCCAAAAAGCCAGGAATAAATTTTCAAACTTAGAAACTTCACAGTTTCTGTCATTATTAATACACTAAAGGACACTTTAAATTAAATGTCACACATGTAGATTCTGATGAGAACTGAGATCCCCAGCCTCAATGCAGTAGCTGACAGGACTACATTTTATGGTGAAGATGAGCTACATAAGATCAAAAATTCAGATATCAAAGACCGTCAGGACTGGCTAGCATACTTTTTAAATGCAGGGCCAGATAATAAAATTTTACAGATTGTGGGCTGCATGACTGTGTCCTAGGAACAGAACCCTTGTGTTTTAAAACAAAAACAGAATAGACAATATATAAATAAATGTTCCAATAAAACTTTATTCATACAAACAGGCAGCAAACTAGATTTAACTCACAGACAATCGTTTTGACATCCTCCTGAGTCCTATATCATTGTGTTTACAAAACACTTCTTTAAGGAAAATTCAATATGACTGATTTTGCTCTACCAAGTAAAACTTAGTTATGTTCCATTTTTCCTTTTCTGAGTTTGCCTTCTCTGTTATGATTGAAATTCGGGGGTGTTTTTAAAGCTTCAACTCAAGGGAATCTCTTTGTTTGTCTCCACAGATGTAACGTTTGTTACATCTCTTATGTGCTGTACCACTATCAGAACTTCCGGAAGTCAATATCTTACTTCACTCTAAATTGAAGATTAGTAACTTGCTCTGTGTATGTTGTAAATCCATTTTACAGATGAGAGATCCAAATTAGAGTGATGCCAACAGGCCAAGGAGCTCAGATTGATGGCTGGTCATTGAACTCTGGGTCTAGCCTTTGACCCACCCCATAGTACCATATTCTAACTCTCTACATACAAAATTTTGGCAGGAAGGTATATTGGTTTAATGCTGTATAATGACAAAAGGGAAATATGTTGTTATGGGTACGGTAGAAAATGACTAAGGTTTAGGGTCTATAAAAATGAGCACAAAGCTGAGATGTAAACCCAAGTCCACTGCCAGCATTCCCTGTGCAGCCATAGCAAATGTGACATTTGAGGAACAAAGGGAAGGTGACTTAGCTATTGAGGCTGAAGCAGGCTGTGTGCAGGGTGCAGAGGCTTAAAGTCTATACTTGCTTAAGCAGCAGTTAGTGGAGGCTGCTTCTGAGGAGGGAGGTGTGACCAGACACCCCGGGTCCCCCGTGATTGGCTTCTGGGGCTACCAGGCTGGCAGGCAGGTGGAATTCTGGACAATGTCGATTCCCACGTCTGCCCCGGGATGGGAGTCAAGTACATTACAGCCGCTGGCTCTCCTCTGATACCCTTCCGGACTCAGAACCGAACCCCACAGAAATCAGCTTCTCTCACTTTGCCAGAGATGGTGCTCTAACGAGGTCTGCAGCGCTTTATGGGTTCGCCCATTTAGATCTTTTTCTTTGACAGCAACAGTTACATTGAATCTGTTGGTACACATTCTGGTATATTAGCGGTCCTTCCATAAATAGCTGATAAGAGGACGAGACATGGCCTTCTCCACCTTTCTTCTTTACATGGACCCTGCGAATGACCAACGTGAGGCCGCGCTGAGCCCAGCTTCCCCTCGTCCCAGTTGGCTCTGTTCCCCTGCGCTGCGTCCCTGAGCGCTCAGCCCTGCGGCGGCTTCTGTGCGCTGGACCAACCTTGGACCTGTGCGCCGGCTCTAGAGCTGGGCAGCTTGGGCTGGCTTCC
Organism: Octodon degus; assembly: GCF_000260255.1. NCBI lineage: Eukaryota > Metazoa > Chordata > Mammalia > Rodentia > Octodontidae > Octodon > Octodon degus. The sequence goes on from NW_004524660.1 coordinate 4,098,400, forward strand.
GACCTCTTTACTGTTATTTGCATATTTGCTTCCTAAGTGACTCCCCTTCCTCTTTCATCTATAAAATGATGAGAAAAATGATAATACTTCACTCAGAGCGATCATGAATCTTAATGAGATAATAATCACTAGGGGGTTACAGAGTACCTGGTACATAGCGCTCTGCAGAGGGTAGCTCTTCGTATTATGCCAAATAAGAGTCTTTTTCAATGTTTTATACTGAATAATAAAACTATTTACCTAGAAGCTTCTTCTGTCACTGACACCAGGGATGTATTCAATAGATCTGTATTACAAAGAGGTATGACTGGATGGAGCGAGAACCCTGCATGGCAAAGAGAAAGAACAGGCAAACGGGCGTCTCTTGGAACCCAAGAGGAGCAGCAGCAGCAGCTCCTTGTGCATTCTCGGGACTCCAAGCCTCTGTGTGATCGCTCAGGATGAAGACTGGATACTCTCGCTAATGGATGGTGCGGTCTTCCAGACTTCGCACAACTTAATGGCAAGATTACAAATGTCTTACTTAGGTGGTTAGCAGCTGATCAATAATTATTTATTGCATGCCTTGCAAATCATTGTCCTGAAAGAATAGGCTCTCCTGCTTCGACATGGTCACACATGAGCTGACCATGAGTCTAATGCTGACCAAAGTGGACTAGGCAGAGGTCTCCTCCAGTCACAGGACAAGGACAGGCGGGCTGCCTGTGCAGCTCTGAGGTGCAGTTCACGGTCCTGAGGCTGACTGGAGAGGCAGTGATGATGGGCGGGGTGAGTCGTTCTCGCTACCCTGAGGTTTTCTGACATACACCATTGAAATGGAAATGAAAACCAAGACTAATTAAAGAAAATGAAAGGCTCTTCTTGCTCCTTCCCCCTGCAGGATGCATTCATAGTACATGGCCCAGCCAAACAAATCAGAGAGGTCAGCGTTTCCCACTTGCAAATGTATATGGAAGTCATAACAAGGAGAAAGCACACTGAGTGCTTTAGAAGCTGAGGCTGCCAAACAGGCTCCCGGAGAAGGTGGCTTAGCAAACACATCCGATGGCCGGGGCGGGGATCCTCGGATCTCCTTCCCGCCCCTTCCAGCTCCCACTCTTACTAAACATCTGCTACTTTCCTGGCCTATATAGTGCAAGTGAAAAAATTGCCCTTACTATCTCATGTGAGCTTTGTTAGGGAGAGATATGCCTCCCTCCTGGCTGTGTAGTTGTCTGTTACAATATGTTATAAATAAATAATGTTTCCGTAAAAGAAAAGAAGACAGTGGGAGAAAGAAAATGTTTATCAGACAGACCTTGTGCCAGTTAGGAGGGTCTGGATGGGAATGTTAACATGGATTCAACAGGGAAACACGCTGCTGGTGAGGAGAGCTCACGTGTAGCCAGCTTGGATGAGATGGTGCCAGGTAGACGCTTGTGATGGAAGGCATTTGCTGTCGCAGGCAGGGGCACAGCCCAGCTCCAAGGAGCGCAATGCCTGCCCTGTGCTGCTGGGACAACACAGCCAGCTCAGCAGGGAGCTGGACCTGCAGGGAGATGCTGCAGGAACACTGGACGCCATTCAGAACTGTCCACGAGGGAGAAGCCAGTGGGTATCCAAGCACTGCCCATCATGCCTTGTGACAGTTGGGAAGACTTGAGTCTTCCTAGAGATCTTACTGTAGGAAGACATCTGTCGTGTATTCATCTTAGTGAACTCTAGATTTTTGTCTAGGGTTATGTTCATTCATTTATTCATTGTATAAAAACTTAGTGGGTACTTCTTATGAGCCACTTAAGATAGATCTTTGCATAAGACAGTGAAGGAGGAGAAGGAAGGTGATAAATAATAAACATATTAAATATATACAATATAGCTTAGAAGATGAGCTGTATCACGATGAAAAAAGATAAAAATAGAGTAGAGAAAGATAGGAAGGTACTAGACAATTCAAATTTAGTGAACAAAGTCAGTGTAATAGAAAAGGTACTTTTTAGTCAAGGATTTAAAGATACTTTGTAAGGCAGCCATGTGGAAAACCCTGGAGATAAGAACAGACCAACCCTGACAAAAGTGAGCCAACCTGTGTAAATCAGTGTTCTCTTACTGTACCAAATATCTGAGACAGTTAATATATAAAGAGCAAAAGGGTTATTTTGGCTCATAGTTTTGGAGGTTCTGGTTCATGGCCATTGTCCACCCTGCTCCGGGTCTGTGCCAAGGCAGTAGGTCATGGTGGTAGCACTAGGTGGGCACAGCTGCTCGCTTCTGGGCTGGCAAGTGAAGAAGGGATCTGAGAAGGGGCTGGAGTTTCACTGTTCTCTTTGAGGGCATGCAGCCCTGATCTGAGCCCTCCCACTTCATTCTACCTCTTCCAGGT
>NW_004524660.1:4109542-4111318 GCF_000260255.1 Octodon degus
CAGGCATGTATGCCAGGCCTGAGCTGTACCTGGAGGGGGTAAGGTGAAGTAGGGGGAAGAGGAAGCTCTCCCACACACTCACGGGACCTGGGCTAGGACTGGGTCTGGGGATTCCCGGAATGCGGCAGAAATTCCTACTCGGCGGGCGGGATGGGGGAGGTCTGCGGAGTGGTGGGTTGCATCCCAAGGGGGTGGGAAAGGGTCTGGCCCATGCTGCGCCTGGGCTCGGACTGGTCCTGCTGGTGCAGGGTAGCAGGAAGCTCTCCCACACACTCAGGGGACCTGGGCTAGGACTGGGAAGTCTTCTATTCCAAGGACTTTGTGGGACATATAGGAGCCAAAGCACAGCCACGCCAGCCAGTGTGACCTAGGTAGGGTGAGCGGAGCTGGGTGAGTGGAGTAGAAAATGGGTCTGATCACACCTTGCCTTAAGTCTGTCTTGGGCACGTTGGCATTTATGCTGATGGCATGAAGGAAGTGGCAGTGGCTGTCACCGACGAACAGCTCCCCTTTCATCTGCCACAGGAGTTCAGACGTACCAGGTAGCTGGGGCTCTTGCTGCTTCTTGGGCTAGAAGATGCCACAGAGACCCAGGCATGGGAAAGCCAAGAGCACTCGCTGTCTTCCAACAGTTTCAGAAAAGCACTGAACGTCAGCAGTTGCTAGGGCTTCGATTCCACGTAGGATTCTCTCTGCATGTCAGTGTCTTGTCCCTGTATGTGTCCCCGAAAGAGGTGGCACCAGGTTGGGCAGGAACTTGGGTCCAAGGTCGTGGCTTGGCCAATTCTGCCGCCTTATGAGTTTTAGGAGGGATCAAGCCCCATGGAGTCTGCCTCAGGATGGACGTGATCATGTAAAATAAGCTTTAAAAGAGGAGAAAGGGAAAGAACATGCCACCCATGTACAACACACCAGCTACGTAACTGGAAGTTGGACTATGTGCTCCGTAAAACCTATTTTTGAAGGAAAATTTATTGAGTCCTGAAAGATACCTTTTTATTTCTCCTTAAATTGACAAAAATAATTGTCCTGTCACTCTGAAGAGATTTTTTTTTTTTTATGTGACTGACTTGGAAATTGGGATCCAAATCTAAGAAAAATAAATCCAAAGTTTAAACAAAAGTATGGGATTGGAATGACTTTTTTTTTTAAAAAAACCAGAACAGATATGGTGATTATATCCTAAGAACTAACTATTTGATGTCAGGTTTTCATTGTACTGCTATCTATATGAGTAATGATGATTCCTTTACTAAATAAATAAATAATGACTATGTAAGAATTGATAATAACTGAAAAAAAAACCCAAATAGGTATAGAATGATTGGAGAATTAGTGGGCTAACTGATGCTTATTATTACAGTTTTTTTCTTTTTATTTTAGGGAAGGGTCTACAGGGTGTTCAGGGTCTCATTACTAGATCGGACTCATAGTGATCCGCCTGTTTACAGCCTCCCAAGTGCTGGGATTACAGGTGGGCAGCACTATGCCCAGTCTCAATTGCCATCTCAGTGTGCGCCAGGGGTGGAGCTGGCACGGCAGGCCCGGGGATGGAACCCCTGACCCCTGTGCCTGCCTGCAGGCGCTGTAATCCGCTCAGCTATTTGTCTAGCCCCTGATGCTTATTATTCTTCTTCAATCATAAAGATTGTCTTAGCTTATTTGCTTGGTGTAATTTTCTCATTATTATCTCTTTAAAGAGTGAATCCAAGCAAAAATTTAATGTAAAAGATATAAATGGAAGGGGATGTAGCTCAGCAGAAAGTCAGAGGACTC
>NW_004524660.1:4111693-4156074 GCF_000260255.1 Octodon degus
CCAGTGACCACTGTGACCACACTGAATATTCCCTGAAACATGCACTGTGAGTTGAACTAAAGACATAGCTCAAGATTTTCTCTCCGGGGAGGATCATCTTTCAAAGGCATGGAAAATGGTGCACACGGAGTACGCACTGTGTAAGCCCATGCTGTGGTAAGCACGTATGGTAGACCCTGAGGCTAAACCAGGGATTGAACTCAGGGAGTTGCACTTGCCAGGGAAGCGCTTATTCTACTGAGCCATCTCCCCGGCCCTCCCTGTGTCTCTTTCTACACTGACCAATTTCATTGGCTCTAGGACGTGCCCACGTCTGCGCTTTTCTCCCCTGCATTTCCTTTTCTGCCTCTTCAGCCGCGGTCTCATCTGTCTTTCTCCTTTTCTCCTTCTTAATAACTGACCTGCCCGCTCGTTGCTGTAGGCTGGCTCTTCTCCCGCTGCTCCGAGAGCCCCCCTTGTGTGCCTGACGGCCTTGCGGAGGCTGCGCCCCTCTAGTCTCTTGCTCTTTCCCAGTGGAACCTCCCCGTTCTTTACTCCCCTGTCCAATTTTGCACTGGCGTCGCTCCTCTACCTGTCCGTACACTAAGCTAAACAGTAAAGTGAGGCTGGTATTGGGAAGCCACAACCTTGAGCCCAGCCTGAGAAACTTGGTAATTTTTTGAGAACTTGTCTTAAAATAAAAAATAAATAAATAAACTAAAAGCTAGGGAAGTAGCTTAGAGCAAAGGCCCTCGGCTTAGTCCCCAGTATCACTTAAAAACATACACAGGAAAAGTGCAGAAAAAGCTGCGGAAAGGGTCACCAGCTGCTCTCGATGGGCCTCGTGCCCTCAGGGCTCCCCACTGCTTCCATCAACTCTTTCTGAGTGAAGGTGACTGGAGGAACACGGCTCTGTGCTCCAGGGCTAGGGGTGCTGCAGCAGGCCGCTCCCTGCGCCCCGAGATGCGGTGATTTATGAACTAATTAATGGCACACAGCAAAGATCGTCTAGAAATTTGCTCCACCTTAGCCTGAAAATCCTCCAACAACAGGAAAATGGGTTCTGCATGTTAGAAAATTAAATTCAATATATATTTATGAGGCCCCTCCAAACGTGGAGTCTCTCCCTACTGAGTCCTGAGTAAGCAGAAACGATCATGTATCAAAACCTAATTTTGCTGGAGTCTAAGGCCTGGGTGAATAAATTAAATCTTAAGCTACAAAAGACATTGGACATTAATTTTAAATCTTATTATAGCTCTGATGATATGGACATTAATAAATCCACCAGGAAGAACGAATCAGGCAAAATGACAAATAAGACATATCTATTGGTTTTCCTTGGTGAGCTGTTGATTGTTGATAATTCATTTAAAGTTACATAGATATTTCTATACTCTAGGGTCATTGTTCCAGAGCTTGTTAATAGGGACTGAATAAGATGTTGAATATTTCATGGATTCTGAGAAGTCCATTTCTTGTTTCTGAGGTGGGGAGGGAGGAGAAAGGACTTTATACTGTGTAAACCACTCAACATGCATCTCACAAGCCTTTATTGAGCACTTTGTATGATAAAATGGTATTATAAACTACGGGTGAAATTTGACTGGCATTCATTTAGAGGAGGGAGAGATTCTTTGAGGCTGAAGAGAGAATTGTCTTTATAACTTTGAAGTATCTGTAGATCTTTTAAAAATCTGTAGGACTTAAAAATACAAAAATGCTTTTATAAAAACATCCAGGATAAAGAAGCAGTGAATATAAATGCCCAAGAACAGAAAAATGATAGGAAATGTAGCAGAACTAGGAAATGACTTAATTGCATGATAAAAAAAAAAAAAAAAAAAAGGTTCACGAAGCCATACAATAAGAGACTATGCTGGAAATGTGTTTGGAGCATGTTAAGCCCAAAACTCAAACTTTAATGTTTAGATAAGGCAGTTAATGTATCAATTTTTAATGAGCACCTATAATGCAGGCGGCTTTATAAGTGAGATGTGCTGCTTATTCTTATGGATATTTCTGCTTGTGGGGGCCAATGTCATAACTCAAAAAGCAATGCAGTGTAAAATGAAAAACATGATAATAAAGCGAAAGTGTGGAACACATTATCAAGACTTCTAATATATTCTTGGGGGACTGGAGAAGACTGATTGGACAACCAACTCTGGGTCTCAGGTTCTGAAAATTCAAACAAGACAGAATGGTAAAAAAAAATTATGCAGTACTTGAGAAAACTGGAATTATCTTACTAAGGCTGAGGTTAGTTTGGATTACAAAAGGGACACAAGAGTTCCTCAAAATGAGCTTAGCTAAGTTGTCAGGGGACAGACCACAAGAAAGCGAAAAGGCTGCAGTGAGCCCTACATTGCTCACTGGGCCCCCCGCTGCCCTCTTCTGTGTGCACAGGAGGATGAGACGTCCACTCCTTGAAGCTAGCCCTGGCCACACCAGTTCTTTTGGCGAGTAGGTGTCTGTGGGAAGAGGCCTCAGATTTCTGGTGCTCAGCTCTACATCTGGGTCTTGCAGTTGTAAAAACATGTAGCACCGTGACACTGAGTCAAGCTGGGAAACACTTCCTCCTTGGAGAGTAGTTGGTACTCAATCAGACTTGGTGGGTATGACCAGGAAGTGCCTTCTCTCGCAGCACCAAGATAGGGGATCGATTATCACTACAGAGAACCTATCCTGTCCCACTTCAGCCTCAAGCCATCACGAAGAATCTGGATTTCATTAAGGGCACAACGAGAGCTAAGTGAAGAGTGTTGTAATTGTTCTTATTAGTAGGGCAGAGACATCTACCACTGGGCCTCCCTACCTCTACTCTTCGTGCACAGATTCAACCAGCAACAGGTCAAAAGTATTTGAGGCCCATAATTACACCTGTAGTGAGCATGTTCACACACTCTTCGTGTCACTATTCCCTAAAGAATGCAGCATACCAACTACTTAACTGGCATTGACGAGCTATTGGATACAGCTGTCTATAGATGATCTAAAGTATGAAAGGATGTGCACAGATAGCAGGAGAGTTCTATTCTACTTTATGTACATGACCCGAGCCTCTGTGGTTTTGGGGTTCTGAGGGAGTCCTGGAAACAATCTGCTATCAGCACATCGCAGACAATAGTGTGGTCAGAGATTAAGATTTTGAAATATTATTCTCACATGAGTTCGTAGGAAAATAGAAAGTCATGTTCCAAAATCCAGGCGAGAGATAATGAGGGTAAGAATTGGGATATTGACAAAGGGAAATAAGAGGGGTAAGACACAGAGTAAATGGTGTCACGATTATCTGTACAGGATGCGCTACGTGAACTAGGTGAGAAGGACAAAAGCCCAGGAAGACCGGCGTCCCGGCCTGCAGCGTTAGGACATTTGTGCTGCCTTTCAGTGGACAGAAAAGGGTGACGTGTGCGTACACGTGCCAGCTGCCCACCACGAACACCGTCATTGTGGAAACGCATGTTTTTTTTCAATTTGTATTTTATTTTTTAAATTAATTTTATTGAGAAAGAACTAGCAATGAGACAGTTTCAAAACAGGTTAGTAGGACAGTTACAATAATTAATACATTACATATTGTTGTCTTCGTAGTACTTACTTGGACCGCAAGATGCAGACATGATATCTTGTCTAAACACTACTAGTACAAATCTTTCTTCTCATTGAATTAAAAGTAGCTGTATATCTATCCTAATATATATATATATATATATATATATATATATATATGTATGTATTTCTTCACTACAAAATGGTCCTTCATTTAGATCCTCTTTTTTGTTTAGTTTTGTCAGAGATGGGTATTCCATTGCCATTCATATATTGTCGGTGTGTGAATTCAGCAAAATAATCCAATATAGTCCAGTAGTCCATAATAGTAGTGGGTTGTCTATGGGACTGGCAATGTCAGAAGTTGTTGACTTGAGCCTTTTACAGCTCAGCATATTAATATGGCTTTACTTTTTATACCTCGTGTTCATGCTTTTCTGCTGGATGGTTAAGACCAGGATAAAGCAAGACTTATATAACAACAAATGCAACTTTTGTATCTGACAAGGTCAATCAAGTCCCCTAGAGATTTACTCTGAAGCCATGTTAGTAATAAGAGTAACTCTTAAAAGGCCAAGGAAAAAAACAAACAAATGAACAAAAAATAGAAATAAGAAAAGTAGTAGCAGAAATGAGTGAGAAGGAAGATGTGGTCCATGAGCCAACTAGAATTAAAGAATTCACTGGTATGCAGGCCTTGGAATCACCTGCTTCCAGGCAGTAGTGGAAGTGAACAAAATGGCGGTCTAGAGAGAAGAGGTGAGAACAGAAGGCTGGCGACATATTCTGAGAAAAAGGAGCACAAGACGGTACAAGGCTGGATCACAGAAGCTAACGGCGATGTTACTCAGTACTATAGAGAACAGACGAATGAGGACTAGGAAAATCCCATTAGTGTTGAGGTTGGGAATGTACACTGGGATTTTCTGAGGAAGGGGTTTTGTGAGAGGAGAGGAGATTTTGAGACTCAGAGGGCAAGAGTGTGTTGGGAGTGGAGGCAATCGATAGAGATGGATATTTCCAGTTTTTCCAATGAAAATGTGTAAAGAAATGGGAGAATTAGATTGGTTTAAAGAAGAAATGAAACTAAAATATAAATCAAACATTGAAATTTCTGTAGAAAGTGGTGTTTCATGGCAATAATTGCAATTAAGGAGGCATTGGAATTGTTCAGAGTTTGAGCTGCCAGGTGGGTCAGACCGGCCTAGAGTTTAGTCCCAGCTTTGCTGGGACATTGTGAAAGTCCTCATCAGAGTCCAAAACCCTTTTGAGTAACTGTCTCCCTGCTCTTACCCTGTCCAACGGCTGACCTTACCTGACGGCTCTCTGCCCTTTGTTTACTACGCTTCAACCAACCTGTCACACAGGATGATCGAAATGAGATAAGTAAGAGCCAGTGTTACAGGAGTCTTTGAACAGGCTTTGCAGTGAGCTTAGATAATTTCTTCTCTTGGATTTCAAAGAAATTGCTGAGTATTCACTTGTGGTTAACGTCCATGTTTTTGGCCAAGGCAATATCTGAGGAGCCAGGAAATGTATCTAAAGAAAGAGCCCGGGTCCTGGCTGGATGGGCCTCAGAGTGGGACTGACCTGCTCATGAGGAACCGGGACCGCAGGCAGGATGACACGTGCTGCTTCTGCCCTTATGACCAGAGACGCTGCTGCTTGGGGAGCAAAGGGCCACGCTGCCCTTGTGTTCCTAGCTGTGCCCCTGAGGGCTCAGGGGCAGGGCCACATCACTGGGGCTGTGGCCCAGCAGGGCTCACACATTTGCTGCGAGAGGTGGTACCCACATGTAAGCCCTTGGTGTGGGAACAGATCTTTTAAAATTTTATTTGAGGGAAGGGTCTACAGGGTGTTCAGGGTCTCACTACTAGATCGGACTCATAATGATTTGTCTATTTACAGCATGTGCCACCATGCCCAGTCTCAACTGCCCTCTCAGCATGCCTTGTGGGTAGGGCCTGCGGGGGCACTGAACTATAGCCCCTGAGCCTGCTTGCAGGTGCTTTATTCCGCTGAGCTATTTGGCTGGCCCAAGGGAATGGATTTTTATACCGTAGTATGTGCCTACAGTTTGGCAGTATTTCATGAAATAAGATTTTTGGTCAATAAAGATCTCAGGAACATATATCTGAGGAAAATATCATTTTTTAAAAAAAGATAAAGTATTCTTTTAATGACAAAGAGTTCTCAGCAGCTATGGGTGCAGGGACTGGCGCTGTAGTCATAAGTGGAGAACAGACATCCAGGAGCTTTTGTACATCTTGCCCTTCTGGGTCCCCTCCACCTCAGGCAACCTGGAGAAGTCGCAGTAACTTACCGGTCGACTAGCTGGCACATACCCGGGAGTTCCCAGGGCATCACTCCTCGAGTACATTCTTACATGTAAGTGTTTCACTGGAAGGCATCATCTCATCTCTGAAGAGAAATTATTTAGAAGGACGTCATCATATGGCAGAAGGAGAAATGGTTCCAGGCTTCACTTAGAAGTCATGGAAATCTCAGATCCCAGTTCTGCCCGGCATGCATGACATGTGATTGTCGCCTGCACAAAGTACACATCTATATCACCTTGTAGCAGGCCAGTTAGGTCTATGCCCTAAATAGCACCAACACCTTCCAAGAGCAACACAGTAATACATTTTTAAGATCCAGACTTCCAGCCAAGAGGGATAGGGGTGCGCTGTTACAGCTGAGACCTAAAAGTCCACGTGGGGACTGCACGTGCTGCTCAGATCCACATTTGGGACTCACCCTGGGTCTCTCACAGAGAAAAGGGAATTTATTGGACAGAGAAGGAATGGCGTCACTCTTGTAGAAAAAGGCATCGCTGGGAAACGGAACAACTCAGCACGTAGATCCAGAGCTCCAGAGAGGTCTTGCACATGTAAGGACTCGTACTGTTCTCTTGGCGTGGCGCTTTGACCCGACCCATCTCACTGTGCCTTCATGACATGAGACCCCACAGCTGGCACTGCTGTTCACTCACAGATGTTATGGGTCACCTGCGATACACTGAACACTGGTCATGCGCCAGGGGACAAAAGAATCCCTTGATTCCACAATGCCTGCGTTCTCCCAGAGAGCCAACGAGAATGCCTTCGTGCATACAGAGCTTAGCAGAGACGTGAAGAGCAACAGAACAAAGGAAGAGTACAACGGAGAGGTGGGTACTTAGGTCAGGGTCCTCTTCAGGGAGATGGCGGCTGGACAGAGGCCCCAGGAGTTAAGGAACCGTGTAAATCACTAGGGGAGAGCACCCCCGGCCAAGAAAACCCCTAGGCAAATGCCCTGCTTTGTGAAGATTCTTTGTGTTTTTAAGGAATAAAAAAAGAGGCTTCAGGCACCCAGCGGAGTCAGCGCAGGGGCAGGGAGGCCATCTCTTACTTGTTGCCCAGGAAAGAGGACGCACTTACAGTTTTGTTCTTGTGTCTTGTTGGTCTTCCTTCTACAAGGACCATGATTTTGTTCTCTTCTCTTCTGTATCCTGTGGCATTAACTGCACCTGGGACTTTGTGAGGTCCAAACTAGCTTTGGAGGCAGAAAGGTTTTACTACGAATCCCACTTGGTCACTTAATATCCGTGCGTCTGGGCAAAGCATGAACCATTGGTTTCCATACTCAGGGCACCAAGAATTTCCAACACAAAAGGTATTGGATTAATTAGACATAATGCAGCAGTAAACCCTCCAGCTCAGAACCTGCTGGTGATAAATGTTCAAGAGATGCTAGCCGTGGGAGGGTAGAAATGGGCAGCAGGGCTCTGCTGGCCGAGTTTTCTTTGGGAGAGGATGGTGATCTCTAACTCATAACACATGAAACTTTAGCCTGGCGGGTGATAAATTTGTGGGCTGTCCTTTTCAGCTTATCAATTCCTAAAAATCAAGGAAGAATCCTTCCTCACCAACTAACTTCAATGTCCCCCTTATTAACAGCTTACCATATGGATGATGGACTAAGATGCTCCTCCAAGTAGCATACAGTCTTTGGAAAAGATCTTTCATCTGGTTCTAAACTGCTGGCTTGAGTGAACTGGAACTCGGTCCTCCTTTGAATTATCACCAGCTTCCTGTGTGTGCCAGACAGGATGAACTCGTCTTCTGTTGTTCCAAGGAGTCCATATGCTTATGTCTGACGTCAGAAAATAACACATGGTGTGGTAGTGGCTGATTTACCGCTTTGACTGAAAGCCAGCGGACGGTAGGAGAGACTTGATGTTCATGCAGCCCTGCCCGGGTGTGGCACATTTACCCGAGCGGTAGTGTAGTGTGGGCTTCAGGTCTCTAATTTCCCCCACCCCTGTACTGGATGGGGAAGTGAGCGATCCTTAACAAAGTTTCACATGGTCACTTATTTTTGGTAAAGTTTTTGTAAGGCATTTCATCCACAATCAGTTACAGGTCTTTCCCATTTGATTTCCCTGTCACAGACTTCCTCGTGTTGAATAATGCTATTGTGTCCAGGGATGATTTTTTGGGTCAGTTAAGGGAAAGTGACATTGCACACATATCCATATCCATATATGTATATGTATACATATCCACATGCACATCTATATCCATATACGTATCCATATACATACTAAAGTTTGCACGTCCGCCTTTCTGTAGCCCACTTACCACTTGCTGATCCAGTCCAGAACAGCTTCCAGAAATAATCCGTACTGCATCTGGTATTGAGATGTAAGAGTAAAGAACCAGAGATTGTACTTTAAACTGAGCGTGTTTCTAGAGCTTCAAGCAGGGAACTTTAGCAGCAGTAGAAGACAAACAATAGTCTGAACTACACGATGCCAGAAGAATTTTCTTAGTCATCAGCTACGTAAACTCACCGAGGGTTTGGTTCTCATTGCTAGAGTCAATGGAAGTCAAGTCTCTTTCTTGGTATAATATGCTGTTTAGCCTCCTAAACTTGATGGGAATTCTTAATTCCTATATTACATGTTGTAATGTGTTCTGAACTTCTATATGAAATTATTTTAAAATGAGCTATGAAAGTGAAAAAAATTTAAACTGCCAGTTATCAGAGACAGAGTTTGATCAATGATGTTGAGGAGAACTCAGAAATATCTTTCCTTTCGAGGAGTTCCACACGCTTGCGCGCAGGCAGCTTGGCGCCCTCCCACTCTGCCTGACTCATTGGGAAGAGAGTCCGTGGCGCCATTCAGAGACTGGAATTCGGGAAATGGATCCTACTGTGAAACAGATCACAAGTTCTGCCCTGAGCACAATAAGTGGAAGGAAGGATTTTTTTCTCTTTATCTGGTCTTTTTTTCTTCTTTTAGTTATAGTTTTGTGATTTTTGCCCAGTGCTCTGATTAACACATATATGCCAGTGGTTGAAAATACAGATTGCAATATGTAGGAAAGAGTCAGAGCTCAACAGGAAAAGGGAGAGAAAAGAAAGCTATTTTATCATTAAAAAAAATCAAAATAGAGAAACACTGGGACCCCAAGTTATAGAAAGAACTAAAAATGACTCTTAAAAGGTTGAAATTCATATTTTACTTAGATTGAAATAAGCTGAATTCCCTTTTTTTTTTTGTTTTCACCAAAAAATAAGAATGATTTTCTTTTTCTGTTGTCTGTTGAAAATTAACCATCACCACCATCCCTGCTCTCCCCCCAGGCTCCTCACTAGAGAGATCCAGGTGGCACCTAGCAAACCACTGTCCGGGGACTCGGGCACTGATTCGGTGATGTTGATAGAGGGGGTAGGTAGCATGTGCGTGCCTCCCCAGAGGTCCAGAGCCTATAACTGTCTGCAGGCTCGACAGAGGACGGGGTGACCCAGCAGCCTCCAGACTGAGATTCGTCTCTTCTGGGCACTAGGTGAATGCTCAGTAGTATTTACTGACCATGTTCAGTGACCTAGACATGGAGGATACGTCTCTTTCATGATGCTTGACCACAGATATTTGTAGCCCCTCATACTGAAACACATTTACTAGAGTCTTTGTGCCCCTAAAACTCCACTACACCCAGACATTTGTTTTTCCTGTGGAAAAGCAAAGAACTCTCTCATTTTTAGATTGCATAGGTGAGTGATCCAAACTCCTGTGTACCTGAAGAAAAGCAGGCATAGCAGGCCGCTTCTGGGCCGCCCTTTTCTACATGCCGTCAACCTTCTCCTACTTCAAATATGCGGTCCTCTCTTCATGGGCTGCCTCTGCTCAGTGCTAATGAGCCTCTACAAACCTGGGAGTCCTTGAGTTTGCATTAGTGGCTGGGGGCTAAGACTGGTGTCTGTCTCCTAGCAGCTCCAAGTGATCTTCCCAAAAGCACGCATGGTAGCAGGTGGCCACACACACACCCTGGGTGGGTAGGGAGGGAAGGCAGAGCCAGAACCTGCATGAGATCACAGAGACAGAGCTACAGGGTTGGTTTTTTCTGCAGTTTTTGAAGGCCATGTAGGATAAATAGTGCTCTGAATATCCTACACTGTAAGTTGAACATATGTTAGAAATAAACACCTACATCATGTGTTACGGCTAAACACCCATCCAGGGAGTCTCATTAGCAAACACGTTAATTAGGATCCTGTTTATTTTTCCACTGTCAACAGTTGTTTGTTTGAGTTAACCTATTCTACCTTTTTTAGACGAAAGCCTCAGCAGTCAGTGCGTGGAAATGCGGCTCGGTCTTGTAAAAAATTTGGGGCTCAGGCACAGTTCATATTTCTTTGCATATCTTCTGATTAGTCAGTATTTTGAATATATATGAACATCAAAAGATAAAGTTTAACTTAGATTAATAAAATTGAAAATGAAATTATAAATTGTATTCTCCTCTTTCATCATATTTATTGATTGCTTCATTCATTCATATAATTCTGAGTACTCAATATGCCCAGATAAATAAAACAAGATTCCTTTTCTCAAGTAATTTATAGTACAGCAGAAAATGGGAGCATCAACACACAAAGCAAATACATCTCTAACTTCATCTTCTTTGGGGTACAAATGAGGGCAAGATTATATGAAGAACCAAAATCTCAGGGGTCTAAGCCAGAGACCAGCAAACTAGTGCTTAAAAACTGAATGCAGCCTATTGTTTGTAGCTATAAAATTTTATTAGAACACAGCCATCCCTATTTGTTTACTTGTTGTGTGTGACTCTTTTTGTGCTGTAATGGCACAATTGAGTTGTTCAACAGAGAACGCTGTGGGCCATGAAGTCAAAAATACTTGGCTCTGTGTAGAAAATCGTGGTGGGTCCTGCTCCCAGGGTGGCCAAAAGCTTGGGGTTTCTTTGTAGTGCTCACAGGTCCGTCCTGCCTGTGGCTCTGAGGATTTCCACCTTGAGAGTCTAGGAGTTTGCCTGTCCCCTGGGAGGCCTGACCAGACACCCGAGGCCTCTCCAGATGTCCTCTGGGAGCACCGCTGCACCAGGATCTGCTGGTCCTAGGCTGTAGTTTGATCACCTGTTCTGTGATGATATTGTGAAACATGCTAGTTGCCCTTGGGTAGAACCAGAACCAGAACTGGATAGGGGGCCGCCAGCTAGGGAGCGTGTACTCATAGTGTCTCACAGATGCACCTCACCAACGCAGTTGAGCCTGCCTCACTGAAGGATCCTGATTCACCTGGGCAGCTTGGACATGGGGTTGTAGGAGAAGAATGTCCGTGCGTTCTCCAGTTGCCCCCGCAGACCCACTGTACCTCTTGCCTACCTGCTTGGTGTCCTGGTATATGAATCACATGAAGAGGCCCGTTGGCCCTCTGAATCTCTGCTCTTTTTAGCTAATGAGGACACTGTCAGAAGGCTCACAAGCAGGGAAGAATCCAGGCGTCCTCCTAAGGACCCCCACCTGCCAGGATGCCGGTCGGCAGAGGCTGGCTCCGCTGGAAGCCAGGACTCTGCAGAAGCTGGCGGGCCCTTCCCTTCCTAGGGTTGCTCATTCCCATCACCCTTTGAGCTAGGGAGCTGGACCTCGTTCCTGACACTAATACTTCACTTGCTCTTCATTAACTTCGCTAGCATCTCTGAACAGAGTCCCCTCTTCAGGTCATCTTATTGTGTCCTTGCGCGTGTTCCCTCATTTCCTACTCTAGCCCTGACTTCCCAGAGCCGTTTTCCCCAAGGACCCTTGGCAGGAGGATGTCAGGGCTGGAATCCAAACTGCACTCCTGGGCCTCAGGCTGGGGCCCTGACTCCAAAGCTGCTTCCACCTCATGATGCCTCACATCCCTCCTTGTAATGGAGTCTTCGCTGTGGTCCATCCCAGGTCAGTATTTTAATAAGCTAGATACTCAAATAGATGCCCAGAGTAAAGAGGGACACAAAGAGAGGACATTACCTTGCTCTGTTCCTTCATGGCATCTGAGCTAGGGCTCTCCTGGTCACGAGGGGACAAGGCCCCCCTAACACCACTGTGGACAGCCCCTGAATTCCACTCTGCTAGAAGCAAAGGGGGCCAGAGACGAGTGACCTATTTTGCTCCTGAAAACATCTAAAGCTCACGCTCTGCTTAGTCCAAATGCCCGGTTTCAAAAAAGTATAGAGGAGTATCTTGAAGCTGTGTGTGTGCTGTGTCTGTAGTCCTAACCTGCGTGCACAGCTGGGAGCGACCTTCCAGGTGTTCGTTCGGGGCGGAGACACGGGTGTCATTATCGGATTCACAAGCCAGTGGCGCAAAGCAGCAACAGAAAACCCAAGGCGAACGCAAGGTGGAGAGGCTGCAGCCTCTGAGCCCAGGGAGAGCTGGCAGAACTTCCGCCCGCCGCCTCTTTCTGCTCTCAACTGCTCTCTCCGGAGAGCTTCAATTCTGCTTGATTTCCCAGGCTCGCCCTGTGCCCTGCTGCCGGAGGTCTCGGTCAGGAGGCGCCTCTTGGGCTCGCTATTCTGACTGATATAATTTAGAGAACTTCTCGCTCTTCACGTGCAGTGAAGGTCGCATGGCTTAGCTATTACGTTGTTCAGGAAACAGCTTCTGCTTTACTGCTTGCGGTTTTGTAACATTGGTTGAAATTTCTTTTTCTGTGCTTTTATTTTGTCCTAAATTCTTAGCTTTAAGAGCATAAGGTCTTACTGAATAATTTTATGGTCTCATCTTGAAGAACACTGTTTTCTTAGGCTCCACTGTCACGGCAGAGGACACCCTCGCCTCAGTACAGTCTCTCTGATCTTCAGGGAACGACCCGCCAGGCCCCGCTGAGCGCGCGGGGGAGCAAGGCGGACCCACTCGCGGACAGCCAAGCGGGGCATCTGCAGCAGCTGTGTCACCAGAAAGAGACCTTGTAGAAAAGAGGGAAAAGGCTGGAAGTCAAGAAAGCCCAGGTGCCACTCTTGTGACTTCATTCGATTTAAAAACCGAACTCTGCTTGTAATTGCAGAGTGAAGGTGAGGCCGGAAACGCCTCCGTCCCCGCTGCTTTTCCTAACGTAGCAGGGTCCTCATAGCGGAAAGCGGGTTGTACACCGAGGAATCCCAGGGGCCTCACTGGGAACGGTCAGGCCAGTTTTTAAAGAAGCCTGATCTAGACTCCAAGAATGTGGGTCCTTGCCCTAAGACACGCAGCTCTCTAGCGGGGAGGGGGCGCCAGACGAGAACTCACGGCTGCGGATCTTTTGTTCTTCTCACCCCAGTGGGGCTTCTGGTGATCCTGTCACCCTGAGCTAGTGGGTCTGTCATGGAATTCTGAAAGGAAAAGGACCGTGCCTGCTTTTAGGACGGGGTGTACTCCTCACCGCTCCTGGTGGCTTCGCAGCGCACCCTTTGCCTGACCGCGGAAGGCGTTTAGCGTGACCTGGGCGTAATTCCACCCCGTGTCGTACTCCGCGCTCTACCCTCGTGCCTTCCGTTGATCTCTGTGTGATCCATCCCAGATCAATAGTCTAACAAATCTAGACTCAAATGGAGCTGGGCTTGGGAAGGGGTAAGGATGAAGGGCCCTGGATGATTGGGCTCCTCGGTTGCATCTCCATGTTCTTTCAAATTTTGTCTTTTCATGATATTGATTCACCAGGACAACAATAGTCACAGCGTATTAGGTAAGAAGCGCCCTGCGAGCAAGCTCTGCCTACCAGGCGCGTTGCGCTAGACCCTTCCGCTGTTCCAGACATGCATCTCCTTCGGCGGCTGCTGCACTGCGATCTGCTGGCATTGCAGGGCCGAGTGTCCCTCCCCAAATCGGGAGTATCTGCTGGTTCTGAAACAGAGTGCCCCATGAAGAACTGGCTAATGAAAACATGATGTATGTTTTCTGGGACAGCACGCACCCAGATTGGGTAACGGGCATTAGAAGACAGTAAGGCATATTGATTACGTTAAATATTAAACACCAGCACCTCTAAAGCTTTTATAAAAGCAGACTTGGACTCTCAGGGTGTGTCTTACAGCAGGATGAGGTGGGTGGGGAAACACGGCACAGGCTATCGGAGTGGTGTGGCTGGCAAACGAAAAGATTTGAAATGCAACAGGGGCAATCAGTACGGAAGAGAGAAAGCCCCAACAAAAACGCCTGGTGACAATGGAGCCAACAGGAAGCGCTGATTGCAATTGACTGGTCAGTGGAAGGAGACGGGAAACGGCCTACGCGGTGCAGGGCCGCAGTGTCCGGGTCACAGCGTCCGGGCCGCAGCGTCCGAGCAGCGGTGGATGCTCCTTGTGTCACTCCGCACCTCCGCTCCACACTTGCCACATTCCCTGAGGATTCGCAGTTTGCTCGGCCAGAGCAGCTCTCACCCTGTCATGGCTGTTGGCTGTTCCCACCTATTTAAACTTGCAAAGAGAAGCATTCAGGGCAAGCTCTGGTTATTGAGAACCCTGTCAAGCCAGATGGGTGTATATTATTTGGTTCTTTTGCTCAAGATTATGTCAGATTTGCCTTACCTGGCTTCAATCCCACAAGTGTGAGCAGCCGGCACCAGGCGCCGGAGCCCGTGTTAATCAGACCTTTAGGTAGAGACACTGAGAAGCACCCTACAGAGTGCAAATTAAAGCTCCGGGAGAGGATGACACCACCAGAGGAGCTGAAAAGTCATAAATACGATACTTAGAGCATCCAATATTTATTAAAGGTTCATTATGTCCTGAGCTAGACCTACGTGGGGATATGTTCAGTTCCTTTATGAACACTGTGAAGCAGATGCTATTAAACCCAAACCTGTGCCGAAGTTCAGTCAGTGCCCCAGGTTGCGCGATATGTACGTGCAGGACCTCGGCTTCCTCCACCCGCAACTGGATCGCGCAGCGTGCGTTCCCCGCTACTCTTCCAAGGATGGAGAGACGCCTCTGGTCCAGACAGGTAGAGCCAGCCCATTGGAAGTGAGGTCCTCAGAGCAAGCTCCACCCAGCGTGGTCCTCCTCTGAACCAGCACCCCTGTGCCTAGGGAACGCGCTGCAGTCCTGGGGGGCTGTGAAGGGGGCCTGCGCCCTGCGCTGGCCTGGGCACTGCGCTGCGGGCGGGGGAAGGGCGCCACCTCTGCAGTCCCAGAGGGAGCGCCCACAGCTGCTCTGGGCCACTGGTGTCTCCTGGCCATGGGTGCAGAACGCAGTGTGAAGGGAACGGAGAGAGATCACGTCCCTGAAGGCACCCAGCGCTGTCCACACGCAGGGCTGGTGTTCCGGGACAATTTGTTTCTTCACTGTTTTTGGAGTCCAAGTTCCTTAGGGACAGAAGGGTGGTTTTCTCCTTACTCTTAGGGGAGGCTTTTAGGTCACGCGTGTGGGTGTAGGATGATGCAAGAACCTTCCACCGTGCCCCCAGAGGCATCCAGCTGCCCTTACTCTTCCTCACACCAGCATTGTTCATGTTTGCCCGACTTGAGGGTCAGGATGCATCCTAGAGGAAGCTTTCTCATGCTCGATATTTGCTGTGATGTATTGTTTCCTTCTATCTGTCTCTTGTAATGTGCCGGTAATTTCATTGCATAAGTTGGCATTTCCAACCAATGTAATTACATCTGGAAACCGTTATAAGAGGCTATTACTAAAGAAACCAAATGTGTCTCTCCTTTATGGAAAGTGAGGATAATCATTCCTTTTAATGTTTGTGCTGTGCTTGGAGAAGCCTGGCAGAAGGAGGTTTTCCAAAACACAAAGCAGCATCCCGTCTTGGTTGGCCCTTCCTAGCACCATTTATGAGAGCACCCTTCTGGCGCTAGGCAGCTCAGACAACCACAGTCTCTTGGGATCTGTCAAACGAGACACTGCCCGGGCACCCGAGTGTTGGCGTTAGAAGACAAGAAATGCCAGATGTAGACAAACAGCTCTTGCCACCGATCTGAGCAAGACTCGAAAGCTCTCTATGAGCACAGTCTAAGCACGGCACCCTTTCTTTTCTTTCTGTAATCCAGGGAGCAACGCCAGGTCAGAGATCAGGCGCACCAATTCAGCCTGAGCCAGTGGGAGAGACGGGGAGGAGGCCCTGCTGGAGAAAGGGATGGGGTTCAGATGGCCTTTTCTCTGCAGCATCGAATTTGGAGTGAGGAGCACCTTCTGGTGCCTTTAGAACCAGCAGGCAAGCCACCAGGAGAGACTGGAGGGCTGCAGGCTGTGGAGCGCCATACCCCATGCTGCTGAAGAATTTGCAGAATTAAATCGGGTGACTACATCATGGGTTACCTTGTACACACAGGGCTTCACAAAGCCATCTGCTGTGCTTCCACTCATCTGTAGCACACAAGGTGAGCAAGCACTTACCGCGTGCCTATTAGTCCCAGGCTCTGTTTGCTACTAGCACTACAGAAATGAGATGGTCCTTGATCTAAAATCAAAACCAAACACATCCCATATGGAAAGGCGGCACATCCCATAGCTTAGTGCGAGGCGACTTGCTGTTTGTGTTTCTTGAGCTGAAATACTTCGAGACTGGTCACCGCCACTCGGTGCACGCCCACCTGGGTTCTGAAGCCTTGCCTGGTGCTGCAGGGAGGAGAACCGGGTTTCCTGTCTTCCAGGGACATTTATGCATTTATTCACTCATCCCGCAAACGTTTGCTTAGTGTCTTCTCTAATGCAGGACGCTGTCCTGGTGCGCAGCATGCTGCAGTGAACAGCTGCAGACATTCAGCCAGAAGGAGACAGACAACAAACAACTAATGTAACATGAGAGGAGACAGTGGTAGGAAGAAGGATAGCAGGATAAAGGAACAGAAGGTGACTGCCTAGAAAGATGGATCTGCCTGATGAGGTGACATTTAAGCCAAGTCCTAAGTGAATTACAGAGACTGTCACAGGGGAGAAGATTTCAGGCTGAGCCTTAGGACAGATCGTACTTCGGGAAGAGGTGGGGAGCGTGTCCAATGTGGCATCAGGAGTGGTGGCTAGGTAGGAAGTGAGTGTGGCGATACAGCTGAGGGGCACCAGGCAGGGCCTTTTGATGTCATCTCCAGGAGACCATTGGCAGGGTTTGAGCCAAGGAGAGGCCATAGCCGCATTTGCCTACATAAAGGGCAGAGGGGGGTGCAGGGAACGAGGCTGGCTGGCTGGAAGCTAATAAAGATGCTGCTGATAAAGACCAGGCGAGACAGGGGCTGGGTCTGAGAGAGCAGGCATATGCAGAGTGGAAGGGGTTGCTTTTTGGATGTCTGAAAGGGGAAGCAGATTCCCAGCTGGGGCTCTGAGAAACTGAGTAAAAAGTCATGCTGACACGTGAGAAGGGAGAGCGCAAGAGAGCAGGTGGGTTGGAGAAGGGCTCAGGGCAGAGCAGCGGGCTTCATAGTCTTGTTAAGTAGCAGGCGGAAGTCCACAGGCTGCCAGAGGCATGGGAATGGGCTCTAGGAAAATTCAGAGATGGAAAGAGGAGACGGATGACAGCCGGCGCACCCACACCTCGGACATCCCCGTGGGTGCTTGTAGTTCTCCATGAACAACCCGTATTTCCCCACTTACACTTTTCAGAATTTGTAAAGTTTTTCTTTTGATTTTGAGGGAAATATAAGCTAACTTGCACAGTTTATTAACCACATTTTCTGAGTCAGAACCTTGGCATGGATGGTCTGATAGATCTTAGTATTTTAAAATTGAGACCATTCAAAATGTCTGCATGGTTACTAGGGAAGCAAGGAGTTTAGGGAAGCAAGGAGTTCATGCTCTCTGAGGTACGTCTGTACCTCCACATTTAGTGAGTACCTTCTACCTATCCCTGCTTCGCAGCATAACATGAAATGCAGAAACAGGACTAATGGAGGCAGAAGCAGAACTTTCCCTCATTTTATTTTCTCTGGGTGCCAAAAATCCTCACTCTGATATTTGTGCACATTTGTGTATCCACAAGGATGATGCCTGGAACCCAGCCTCCCCACTTACCTCATTTGCACTGTCCTCTTGTTCAGCCTGTCCGGAGCACTTTCTTCTCTCTGCCTCTCAGAAACACTCTTACCTCATGACATTTGTCCTCCTCTTTCCATCCACCTGAGAGGTTCTTCCCCAAGGTATTGGTAGTGTCTATTTTCTCACCTAATTTAGGTTCTTGCCTGTCTTAGTTACTTTTTACTTGTTGCTGGGACAAATACCCCACACTCAAAATGAAGGGAGGAAAGGTTTATTTAGCTCACAGTTACTGGAGGGTTCAGTCCATATTCCGCTGGCTCCAAGGCAAACAGCAGTTCATGCAGCAGAAGAGGAACAGCAGCTGCGACATCCATCATGCCTTTCTCTTCCTTCTGCGCTGACTGCGAAGACTGGCGCTCCACAGTGAAGACCGGAGCTCCTCCAAAGTGCCGCAGCTGCGTAGGCTGGTACTTCTCCACGGAAGCAGGGTGAGGCGGGCAGGAAGTCTGGCAGGGTGAGCCCCCCCCCCATGCTGCTCAAGCTGATTCAGCCAAATGGACACAATGTATCAACTAACACATTGCCTAATGCATTTTGCCATGATAGGACATGTTAGCGCCGTCTCAATCGACCACCACACCTGTCATCAGATCATGAGTGGCCATTGACATCTGGTGCCTTTGTCCTTACCAGCCACTACCCCTAGGAGATGGGCTCTACAGGGACAGGCCCACACAGTGTCCTTGGTGGATGATGGTGCTACATTCAAACAATGTCCAGCAGCACATAGCTTCTCTATCCAGTGAAGGGATGAAGGTACAATGATGGGGATTTTGTTGTTTGACTTCGTTTTTCTTTTGGACTCAGGTCTTTGGATGCTGCATTACATTGTTAGGGTTGTCATAACAAGGGACCTTGAACTTGGTGGATTAAACAACAGGTATTTGTTTTCTCATAGATCTTGAAGCTGGGGGACTGGGGTCAGGATATCAGCTGGACTGATTTCTCCAGAAGCCAACCTAGTCAACGTGCCGGAAGCTGCCTTTTCTCTGTGTCCCCACATGGCTTATTTTCTGTGCAGGTGCTTCCCTGGCGTCTCTCTCTTATCATAAAGACACCAGTCACATCAAATTAGGCCCCCTCCTGTGACCCTTTCTTAACCTTAATTACCTCTTTAAAGGCCCCATGTCCGAACAGTCCTGTAGGGTTTCAACGTAGTAGTAGAGAGATGCCTTTTGGCTGTAATGCAGAGAGAAACACTGCTGCTTAGGATGACAGGGCTTTGCTCTGGACTCTGTGATGAGATTAGCTTCATGGAACAGCACTTCTAATATCGGGCATTCATTCCCTGTGCTTATTTCAAGCGTGACCGTGCTCAGGGTGGAGTTCCTAGGTGGCATGCCTTGGGTTTGCATGGATCCTCCTTCTTGAGCCCTGCGTTATTCCTGTGTCTGCCACCTCCTTGCCGGGAGGTCTCCTTGCCTGGGAATCTCGGCTTGATTACAGCTGTCATCTGGCTTTGATGACTCACCTCTGGAGAGGTTGTGAACTGCTGTGGCCACTGCCATCTCACCGAGAGATCTGCTTACCAGGTCCCCTGCTCCGGAGTGTGTGCTTTCCCCCAAAGCCAGGTGGGCCAGGCTTTATGGGAAGAGATAATTTGTATCTGGAGTCCCAGTTTAACAGAGCTTTCATTGGGACAGCATCCAGGGCGATCTCCTCCAAGGATTTTGCATCTAGTGTCACATATGAATTTTGCCAGACCCTGCAATGCACATGAGGTGCTGAGATCCAGCATGGAAGCCAGTAGGATAAACAGCCACATGGTGTGACCAGGGGAGAGTGCTGAGCAGCACGGGGAACAGATGTGGCGAAGAGAAGACTCAGAGAATGAGCAAGGTCCACCTTCTTCTTCTTTTCTGAAAATGGAAGGGAAAGCGCATGTGCATGAATCTAGCCTCAGGTATGAGGGTGCTGAGAGTTGAAGCATGACAGAAGTAAATCTGTATGAGTTCTGAGCCCAGGTCCCAGAAGGCCTCCTGGTGCTGAGGGTGCAGAGTCTCCGGTTAAATTGTCCTGCCACTCCGACTACTGTGCCAGCAAAGCCACACACAGGCACACTAGAGGGTAGTGCCAGCTGTCCTTGGCTGTCTGCCCCCTCCACCAGGGCACCACATGAGTGGAGGACTCTTCTAGAGAGTGGATCCCCGGGTCCCCTCTGCCTGTCCCAGCCCTGTGAGTCACCCCAAGGTGCCAGGCATCGTGGAGTAGAGGCAGACACTCTTGCTTCTTCTGTTCTAGTCTACTGATTGTGGAGCAGCTTTTTTGTGCAGTGATAGTAACTAGGTCAGAGGATTGGAAAAAATAAAAAAGGCACACCAGGTGGGTCTTATGGGAAGATCTCACTAGATGGCAAATGGGAAGCATGGACAGCACGTGACAAAACACGTGGACCACAGAGACTGAGGTCTTTGGAGAATTTCAGTGACTTGCGCTTTGTCAGAACATGGGTTGGCATCCAAGACCAGGCCAAAGGGAAACATGGGGGCCAGGTACTGGGGGGCTGCATGTACTATGCGGGGGCCTTCATGCTCATCTAAACTAGCTGCTGCTGCACAATTCCACATGGTTTATTATGCCCTGATGATTTCTTTCTTTGGTTGTTTGTTTTTGTTTTGGAGGAAGGTAGTGTTCATTTAGCTCAGTCAGTGGACGTTTCAGCCCATACTCAGCTGACTCCAAGGCAGAGTGGCACATGGCAGAGGGCAGCCTTTCCTGGTGGTGGCCAAGAGCAGAGAGCAACGGGAGTGGCAGCAGCACAGCTAGCTGGCCTCTGTCCCCTCCTCACATTGTAATGCCGAGTATCTGCCCCAGGGTACTCACACCCACAATCCCAGCACTGGATCTTGGACCAGTCACCAACTCCAGGCTGCCCCAGCACTGTGTGAGGCTTTGGGGGGACACCTAGATACAAGCCGTAACAGCCACACGCGCAGAGGTTCCCACAGCTCTCCAGTGTGGCGTGCTAAGGACTGAACTTTGACAGAGGGATAGTCAGGAACATTCAGCATTCAGTAACCAGCCTTTGTAAATTCTGTTTTGGGTTAGGGTTTCTGGTGGTACCGAGGGCCTTTGGGTTCAGCGACCTCCCCAGCCTCCACACAGATGCCAGGCCTCAGAGCAAGCGGGACAGGAGGGGCCTTCTTAGAATCCATTCTTTCCTGATTTATTTCTAGGACCCAAACTAGAAAATGTCATTCAAACACGGTGCTAGCAACCAAGGAAATGCAATGTCTGAGGTGAATGGGAAGCTGGACCTGTTGCTAACTACAGGCAGATCCCTGCCGGCCCTCAGCTTGCCTGTGTGCCCCGTGTCCATTCGCTCCAGCCCGCTCAGCTACAGTGACCCCTCCTGGGATGCGGGGAGCCGGAAGAGTCCCTCCCATTCCCATGTGGGCCAGGGTAGGCCTTGGTGGTTCAGGGAGCGGGAGTCTGAGAAGGCTGTCTTCTTTCGGGGTAGCCCAATCAAACAGGGGTGCAGGTGATGCACGACATGCACTCTAACACTGTCACTGAGGGGCGTGGCCCATACCCAGTGTTCCAGCATGCTGGGAGGCCGAGGCAGGAGTGTCGCAAGTTTGAGCCCAGCCTGGGCAACTAGGGGAGACCACGCCCTGATGATTTCTGAGAGAAATGGATTCTTGGGCACTCCCTGAGGTGCTGTCCATGGCGTGGAAGCTGAGGAGCTCTGCAGTGCCTGTCACGCAGGGGCCCCATCTTGGCGTCTCCACATCTTAATCAAGAGCATGTCAAGGAAGAGGGAAGCTGCTGGCCGCTGGGGCACTGGCCGGACAGGGGCTTGGGGCTGGGCAAAGTTGGGCAAAGCTACTTGCTGAAATTCTGTTTCTGAAGGACCGCCCCCTCATGTCTTCCCCTACACTGATCATTTCCTGGACACAAAACCCTTTCCCGGGCTGGAAGAGCGGCTGCCATCCTGCGTTCCTGTTGAGGCAATTCTAGCAGCACCTTGCTCTGTGCTGCAGGATATTGTAGCGCGTTTTCATAACACATTTAAGGGCTCACTTCCTAAAACTGTCACGTCTGGAGAGACCCAGATAAGGCAGCAAGGACACAGGCGTGATCGCTCTCTCCTGCCCCTGGTATTACAGGCAGCTATCAATTCCAGCTCATTTAGGCTGATCCCATCCCAGCCCCAGAAGCCATTTCCATATTATTACACCAAACTGGAAATTACAGAGGCTGTGTATTCCTCTGAAAAGTCCCCAATTTAGGCTGATAACTTAGCACTGGGTTATTAGTGACATGCATCATTTTTCTCAAGATACATCCTATCTGTAAAATTTTGTTCTCACATCCTTCGGAAGAGCTCAGCTACGCGGCTCTGTCTCTCCACTAGGCGAGCTGCCCTGCTCATGTTAATGTGCTCTTACCACAGGCTTTCAAATTAATTTTTGATCATCGATTCCTTGCATTAACAGCCCCCTGAGCCCTGCTAGCGGGGAGAGAAACATCACAGATTGAGGCCACAGAGTGAGTCAGTGGGCAAGCAGGAGTCAGAATGAACCCGGCTTTAATTAAGAGGGATCTCGCTGGGCCTGCGAGCGTCAGCGTGGAAGCTACCACCATGGGCCGACGAGAACAACGAGAATCGCATTTCTATTTTTGTTTTAGTCTGGATGCAGCTCGTTTCAGTCAAATAATTCAATTTAGGACAATCCAAATATTCAAGTTGAGGAATGAGACATGCAACCTGTGCAATGGTTTTGGTTGCTTTATCGAATCAGGCAAGGCAACAAGAAAGGTTTGACTATTTACCTGCTACAAAATACTTAAGTGCATGCTCCAGAAAATCTCTAAGGTCTTTACCAACCCTGTCACTCTATTATTTTATCATTTTGTCAGTGAAAGTAATTGAATTTAGAGACCAGAATTCCTAATAAATAGCTCGAATTGTTCCAGTGGGGGACTTTAGTGAGAGAAATCCTATGTGGCCGTATTTTAGGGCCAGGTTAAAAGTGTATAGTTTTAGTTCTTGGCTGTGAACTTCAGGTTAGATGTTTCCTATGCACGATCTCGTTTAGCTGTCACTATGACCCTGTAGAATAAGAATCTTTATGCTTGTCTTAGTATCAGGCCATCAAGCTTCAAAGGAGAGTTGGGTAAGTCCAGAGAGCAACTCGTTAAATTGCAGTGAGGTTTTTAACCATTTCGAGTCCATGATTCTCAGAGTGACATCCTGACCTGACGTGAATCTCACCTGCAAACAAGTGGGCTCCACCCTTGCACTACAGGAGCTGGAAGCCACTGAGGAATTCTGGGGAATTTGGATGCGCACCCGAGCTAGGGACTCATTCCTTCAAGAACGACTGAAAAGTACAGCGCTTCTGTTTGAGGCAAATCAGGAAGAGATGAAAATCTGAAGGTAGGAAAGGTAAATTGGGATACCCTGGTCACACTATAAAAAACTTTTTAAGTTTTACAAGCTCCAATTAGGGATGCCCCACTGGTGGGTTTAAGATGAGATTTCCTCCTTAAATCTTTAATACAGATGTATTTTCTCTTGCAGAACTTCATTCTACTTTTTGTTTCTATGATGAATGCAATAATTTGTCTTACTTGAATAAATTAAGGGGCACACGTGGAAATTTGTGACCGGTTAGACCCTGTTGCTTCAGTCAAGTACATCGGCCTCTGAGATCTTACTGGGTTCTCAGGAAATGTGTACACGTGTGCAGAGAGCCCCTGAGGGCCGGCCCTCTGGGGTGGGTCTGTGTGGGCAACGTTAGCCTTAGCACTGTTGGTCTCCTAGGACAGATGAGAGGTTATGGATTGCATTGCAAGGGCCAGGGACGCAGCGAGGAGGCCAGGAGGAAGCCTAGACAGGAGAAGACAGGCAATGTGGAGAGGCTCTCGGAGAGGTGGGATTTGAGCTAGGGCAGGAATGTTATGGCCGAACACACGGTAAGTTTTGGAAAGAGACTATCTAAGGTGAAGAAGATGGCAACAGACAAGATATTTTCTAGGCTGATGGGCTGGAAAGGCATGCTGGGGCCGGCATGAAGAGACAACTGAGTCCGGGGCATAGAGTACGCAGTTTATTCTGGAAGATTGCGAGGGGAGGAATGAGGCGTTAAGAAGGGGCTGTCGCCCCATAGCTCTCTTCTAGCTATGACCTGCCTGTGGCTCTCGCCTCCGCTCTAGTGTTTGAGAGAAGAAGAGTTGTATTGAGCTGAACGCAAAATATATGACATAGTTAATGTATATAAGTAACAAAATGTCCTTCACTTATTATTATTACTGTTGTTGTTGCTATTGTTTTTTTATTTTTAAAAAAGAGGATAAAGAAAGGCAGGGCACAGGCTAGGCGTCCTGAAATCAGTTAAAATTTCACTCCAGGTGAGTTTCCGTGCTTGATTCCATTTATAGATACCCAGCACCTCCTGCACCCTACGCACTGCGTCTCTATCGCGCATCCTGCGTGTACCTCATTGCCACACTTTGCCTCTGTCTTCTTAGTTGCTGCTGCTAAGTCATATTTTACCATTTTTACTTGCTGTGTACGTATTTAAAGCAATTATGTTGGCAGAAAGCAAACTTCGAGATACAAATGTGTTGGGCAAGCTGAATTATTGCAGGCGCAGCCCATTGTTTGGAATGAAGATGGTATTAATACAGTGCCTAGCTGGAGGTTCTCGGTAAGTGTCGGCTGTGTTGTTGCCGTCACTACTATTTTAACACCGTTAGTGTTTGCCTGCTGACCTGGGTGCTGATGGGAGCTGTGTCCAGGGAAGGTTCCAGGTTCAAAACCTTCAAAACATTGCATCCATTGCCTTAAAGCCCTTCAAAAAGTTATGACAAAGGCTGGCCAGATAGCTCAGTAGACTTAAACTCCTGCTTAGACAGACTCAGGAGCCAGGGGTTCGATCCCAGGCCTGCCGTGCCGGCCCCCCCCCCTGGGGTGGGCTGAGAATGCGGATGAGACTGGGTGTGGTGGAGCACACCTATAATCCCAATGCTTGGGAGGCTGAAAACAGGAGAAACATTATGAGTCCAATCTGTGTGGTGAGACCCTGTACACTCTGTACTAAATACACAAAAAGAGCTAAGGCAAGATCTCAGTCTGCAAACTTCTAGAAGAATATGGAAATGTGGAGCAGAAACCTGAAAATATCACCGAAGTTATCACCAGAATGGGAATCAACACTTCACAGTCCTCCCACAATTTTCCAAGTTATTTCAGGCTCATTAGCTCAGCTTGATTATCACATTAATTTTGGAGATTGATGCTGTTAATCACATTTTATAGGTGGAAAAATATAATGCCCAGAGCAGACCACTGTTGTCCAACAGAAATGCATCTTAAGCTCCATGTGTAATTTTAAAATCTCTCATAGCCACCTTAGACAAGAAAAACAGTTAAAATAAATTCTAGCAATAGATTTTATTTAATATAACATATCCAAAATATTATCATTCCAACATGTAGTCAACAAGAAAATTATTGAAGAGATAATTCACAGTCTTCTTTGTTTTGTACTGAGCCTTCAAAGCCTGATGCATTTCCTGCGTTCACAGGACAAGCACACCGAGTGCTACACAGCAGCCATGGTGACAGGCGTGGAAGGCCAGGGCTGGAGCACCAAGCGGGAAGGAGCGCCTTCGGCAGTTACGCGCACAACTGGGGAGCCCTAAAGACCCTTGC
Source organism: Octodon degus (assembly GCF_000260255.1). NCBI lineage: Eukaryota > Metazoa > Chordata > Mammalia > Rodentia > Octodontidae > Octodon > Octodon degus. The sequence goes on from NW_004524660.1 coordinate 4,137,170, forward strand.
AAGGCCCTCCGCTCCCGACCGTACGCTCGCACGCGACACTAATCCTAAACATGAAACAAATAAGTCAGAAAAGAAGATGACTTTGTGCATCCCATCGAAGCATGTTCCACGGTTTTACATATTCTTTCAATACATTTTATAACGAGCGAGGCAAAGATATGATTGAATCTTTTTCTAGTAAAATGTCTGCAATAGAGAAATCCAAGAGGGTTGGGCTTCTTATAACCCTAAGAATGAAATTGGAGTCCATTTGGTTTTAGATTCTTTCGGAGTGTAATCATAATTCCAGGGTTTTTTTTTTTTTTTATTACACATTTTGCCCTTGTCTTCTTAGCTGCTGCCGCTAAGCCATATTTCACCATTTTTGCTTGCTGTATACATATTTAACTTTTCAGAAGCAACTACGTTGGTGGAAAACAAACTGTGAGATAGAAATGTGTTGGAGAAACTACCAGTGAAGTAGTAATTACCAGTGAAGCCCATTATTTAGGATGAAGGTGATAGTAACACAGAGCCTCGCTGGAGGTTCTTGGTGAGTGTCGGCTGTGTCGTCGCCGTCACTACTACTTCAGCACCATTAGTGTTTGCCTGCTGACCTGGTCGCTGATGGGAGCTGTGTCCAGGGAAGGCCTTTCAGGGACAGAATCTCACTAATCTGTTTGTTGACAATCTCTCACAGGCAAGTCTGAAATCAACTGAATGCTGTTGGACTCTAAGAGGTAGCCTCACTATTAATAAAGTATGTGATTATAAATATAAATATGTTGCATAAATTAACATGAGAATTTACAAGAAAACATGTAACATATTTGGATTAAATTAAAGTGATAAATATCTAATTCCGACAACTGTGTTATCAGTGACTTGGAACCATTTCTTTATTCCAGGAATCAAACTCAGGAACTTGTGCTTGTCAGGCAGGTGCTGTGCCAGAGCTATAACCTTGGCAGGAATCACTTATGAGATATGAGGATTTTGTTATCAAAATAGTAATGTACGTATTTGAAAATTTCAGAAGCTTTGTTTGGGCTCTTTCCTGGAATCCTTAGCCTTCTACCCGCAGGGAAGGCTGGTGCAGGGATGCAGACGTAGTGAGTTCCCCTTGGTCCTACCAGCTTCTATGACACATATAGCACTGCTGCCAAGAAACTTTGATTTTTTGTCACTCACACTCTTGTCCCAACCTGGCCTTTTGTCATTTATATTTTATGCCCAGCTTCTGAAACAATGACCACATTAAGATATGTACTTCTTCTTTTTTTAATCTGTATTTTTAAAGAAGGATCTACAGGGTGTTCAGGGTCTCAGTACTAGATCGGACTCATACTGATTCTCCTGTTTACAGCCTCCCAAGAGTTGGGGGACTACAGGCGCGCGCCACCATGCCCAGTCTCAATCGCCATCTCAGCACACCCCAGAGGCGGAGTTGGCTTAGCAGGCCCAGGGATTGAACCCTGGTGCCTGCATCTGCTTGCAGGTGCTTTAATCTGCCGAGCTATTTGGCTGGCCAAGATATGTGCTTATTTCTACAAAAGGAAATAAAAATACCCTTGGCAAATGAAGTAGAAATAAAATCAGTATGAAATAAATAAAGTTGATTACTGAAAAGTGTGCTTCCATGTATTGCGCGTCACTGTCATTTGTCCTCTGACAACAATTTATTATTTGATGAGAGCTTCCACAATTGGGGCCAATCTTAATTTTAGGCCAGAGAGCGATCATTCTTGCATTTTAAGACTGTTATACTTTTTAAAATAGAATGATTTTTATGCCTGGAAAAAATAATCCTATCCACAATTTAAAAACAATTTAAAATGTTTCAGTAAAATGGAACGTGCACCTTCCCGCCCTGCTTCCGGCCGGATTCCAGCAGAGGGCGTGCTCTTGGGCGTCGCTTGCTGTGACGTTGCTGTGCTCAGCAGGCTGAGTGCCACAGATCAGAATGCATTTGGATTTGACTACTTTCCCAATTATGAATTGTAATTACACAGGATGTAAGCACGGGTTTAAGTGGTTATAAAACTGCTCCAATACTTGTCGCGCTATTAATTTAATAAACTGAATATTTAGCTAGAGTCTTCCTAATTGCACATCAACTGACTGAAAGATTCCTGCATTTGTTGTCATGCTATATTTGGAGCCCTTCTTCCCCCACGGTTTTTCCAAAGGGACAGAAAAAGAGACCGAGAGTGATGACACTAATCTCTTTGCCTCTAGGTGTTTATCACACCATGAAAGCCAAAACAATTACTCAGGGCTTCATGGGGTAGTCCAGACTGGTAAACAGCAAAATGCTATTTCCTTAGAGGATGTTTGCTTGCAGTGTTTCACACCGGCAGAGGGAAAAACCATCCCCCAAGAGGAGCAGCCCTCCCTCTGAGCGCAGATACAAAGGGACAAAAATGACATTATGTTCCTGCCTGCCTGGGGCAAAGAGAATCCCCTGTTCTTAACAGGACTTCCGGAGTGTGATTTCTCTGCCATTTTCTTCCTTTTATTAGGTTAGACTGTCTGCCCCTTGTAAGATCCAGGCTGTAATATGGTACTATCAGGGAGGCTGGAGGATACCTGGGTGGTATATTCTGTGTCTTTCCAGTAACTTGACACATTCTTGCCATGCAAGAATCTCACAATGTAGTCAGACAGATGTAGTAGAGGTAGTAATTATTTTTCTTTTTCCAGTCACTTTTTTCCTTTTAGAATTCATAGTTCACTAATTAAATAATAATTAAAAGTGACACCTCTGGAAAAAAATGGAACTAAGTTAAGAAAATAGAGGCTATTTTTACCGCCAACTGTGCAGTTTGCTTCAGCTAACCCAGCTAAATCTTTAGTGTTAACATAATTAGGTTTTACAGAATAGCGTCCCATTTTACCAGCTATCATTTCAGGTTAATAAAAACATCACATAACTTTAAATGTTACTACTCCATTTTAATCCATTCATCAATTAAGAACATCTTTGGGGTGATGGGAGAAGGCAGAGGGGAATTCCAGAGTTCATTAAATGCTTAACTGTTTAAAAACAGACCCTCCTACAGTACCGCAGTCGCGCTGCTCGACTCACTTCAGAGTCCACTCTGCAAAAGTACTAGGTGATAGATGTGCACACGTTTCACAGATGGCATTTTCTCACTTAAGTGTGATAGCATGATTTACACAAGGATCAACGTCTATTTCTCAGTTATCTGATTTTTCAGGTATATAAGAAGAGGGGTAGTGTAGGAGGCACACCTTACCAGGTATCGAGGAGAGTAAAAGTGGTCTATGTGCTAGAGATAATTGGTAAAAATTCTGAAATTGTTAGTTGGTACACTTAATTCTTTCTCATATCATATTATATTTATGTACATTTTATATGGGGAGTTTGTTGTCATTTTTTTTCGGTAATGAAGGCAAAAGCTACTTAGTATAGGAGGTAAAAATATAATTTTAAAAAGCAAAGACTCATTCTGTAGGGGAATGGTTAGGATAGTCAGAATGGTTAGAAATGGTCAGAATATTGGTATCAAACAAATTTTGTAACAAATTTTAGTTGTTGGAAATAAAATTCATTAGAATCTAGTGCTGGTTTCCTGAGACAAAGGGACTTTTTCACAGCCAGACATTTGAATCAAAATTCTTGGGTATCTCTTACTTGTAGTTTTCATTTCTATATATTACGAGGACCATGCAGTTGGGTTTCTTTGAGAGAAAAAGCCCTTGAGCTCCACTTGGTTCCAAGTTGTGTCTTAGTTCCTACCTACCACATCTTTGTCAAGAAGTAAAAGCAGTGGGAAGGAATTCCTGAAGCTGAATTTTTAAGTCATTCCATTTCATAAACACAGAGTTCTGTGCATAAGAAATACTTAGAACACATAGTTCAAAGTCCCCAGGCATCCTATTCCATCGTATAAGCAGAAAAACTATTAAATGAGTATTTTATTTACTAATTGACTTTTTTTTTTTTTGGTGGGCCCAGGGAATGAACTCAGACCCTTGCGCTTGCCAGGGAAGCACTTATTCAACTGAGCCATCTCCCCAGCCCCCTTATTTACTAATTGAGAACAGGCGAATTACATCAAAGTGTTTCCCATATCGCACAGAGTGCCCTGTTTCAGAATACTATGTTTCCATCTAGTATTAATGGATTTTTGATGGTGGAGGATAAAGGAGATAGAACAGAGATTTGATTCCAGGATTTCCACACAGCTGCCTCAATTCATTCAAAGGTCCGTCACTCCAGGCAGGCCACAGATCCAAGGGAGAGGCAGGGTACTAATGTTATGGTTTCTCTCGAGGAGTCTCCCCAAAGCCTGATGCACTCATAGGAGATGGAATCACGGGGCTTTATGGCAGACTCATGAGTAGGAGTTGGAGTCTGGTAGGGAGCGGAGAGCCCCTGGGGCCACGGCCTAGGGGTTAGATCCCTCCCCTGCTTGTCCTTTTATTCTCTCTGCCTCCTGCCCACCAGGCCTGAGCTGTCTCTCCTTTGCCATGTTCTCCTGCCACGCTACTCTGCCTTGGAGCCAGTCAACAATGGACTAAAACCTATACCAAGTGAGCCAAAATAAACCTTTTGTCCTCTACGTTGTGCTAATTTTTCCCAGTAAAGAGAAAGTGACTAAGAAAACCAACAGCAGGAATGCTTGAACTGTGGGACTGTGCCTGCTTCCAGCCTGTACTTCCCTCCACATTACCTGGCGGAATCCCTGATTCTAGCTTCAGGACTTGACTTCAGATACCTGAGGGACATTCAACCTCAAATATTTGGAGAGCCCAGGTATTACCAGGGACTCATGTGCCATTTGTGGAAATATTTAAAATGTATACATCAATCCTTTGAACAAAGTTACTATGTTAATAAAGTGAATATGTTCCACCCCCTTACTTGGACACATATATGTGCTTTCTTAGATCAGATGCCCAGGAGTAGTTTAGAATCCTTGCACTGCTCTGAATTCTGCACTGGACTCTGGGCCTAAGGAGAACTTATATTACTCCTTCCCCCATCTCTGTTTTTTCCATCCTTGAAATCTGGGTTTCATTGTAAAAGGCCTCTCTTTAGTCACATGTGAATTCAATAGCAAACTGCCCACCCTGTATGTACCACTCCATTCTCTGCGAATGCAAGTGCCCAGGGGGTGCAGCCTTGATGCTGCCTACCACCAGTGGAAGGTATCCACGAAGGACCCATGAAGAAGCCCAGTCCAGTCCCCACCCAGGGTGGAGGACACCTGGGTGCCCTGGGCACTGGAACAAGGCTGGAGGAAGGAGAAGGTTCCTCTGGGCCAGGGTCCTTCTCTGCTGGAGCGAAGTTCTCTCTTACGCTGTGTGCAGTGGCAGAAGCGAATCACTCCTGTACCCCAACATGGCAGATTCAGTTCCTACAAATAACAAGTTTCTATATAACCGTCACTTTGTCCTGGTTTTTGAAATTTTATAGTCACGTTGACAGAATAAATCACACTCTCACTTTGTGGGAAAGTTCACAGATTAACTCATACCTAAGGCTATGTTGTCCCACCTTAAGGGCAACATCCAAGCAGAAACAGGACAAGAACTAGGACTTCAAATGTGGGTACAACTTACTATCCCCCCACTTCCTCCCTAGCCTGTTGTTGGGGCACAATATTTTAGATGCAAACAGTTGTGCAAAAATCCTAGAGAGCAACAGAAAAAATTACACTGAGTTGAGATTGCAAAGAACTAGGCCTTTTCAAAGAACGTGAGAATCCCAATTAAAAAGAACATTTCATTTCCATCACATACCTAAAAGTGAGTTTTTATTAAAAGTAAATCACATCACTTCAGGAAATTCAGAAAACTATATCTAAATACACCGAATGCAAGATACCTCTCATCAATTTAGATTCGTGTAGCCTCATAAAGAGAAAACGCAGATGAATAGGCCAGGCCGTCGTTATGTTTTAGTTAGCCTTGGGAATCCCACGTATTGAACTGTGCAGCGTCGCATTCCTGAGCATGGGGACCAAGCCGTCAGCAGATCGTGATAAAGTGCGTCGTTGCCAGAAATCTCACACAGTCTGCCTTTGGTTTGTGCTAATCAACTCTAAGACACCTGAAACTCCCGTTTTCGTATTGGGAATCTACCTCATTGTAAGTCCTCGGAAAAGCTCTGCTACCAGAATTTTCATGGGCATTCTTTGGTGAGCTTGAAATATAATTTTATGTTCATCTTCCTAATACAAATCTCCAATTTATGGCTGGTCACTCTGGCACTAAGCCAGCCAAAGCTCAAATTTTATTTCTGATTTCAAAAGAGACTGTCGGTTTGAATAACAAACATTCAATCGACTCAGAAGTGGGGCGCAGGCAGTGCAGACATCACCTGTTTACCTTTTATTGCCTTCTTTGAATTGGCTTTTCTGGGAACAAAACCAATAAGACATGCTGTTCCTTCATCTAGTTTTGACTCAGGTTATTTATCAGAAGGCAGGTGCCCCCTGCCCCTGCGAGGAGTGGCGGCAGGGTGACGAATTCAGGCTAGGACCAGGCTTCTGTCTAACACTAGCACAGGTTATTGCTCTGCCAGGTCATCACTGTCCTTACGACTCTGGCTCGGACTGATAATTGTTTTTGATTCCAGGAGTTGCTGCCGCTAACACATCTGTAACCTGCACGACAACAGTGTGCTGGGAAGGAGTATATACTGATGCAGTCTCTTGGAAACTTGGCCATTTTTCCCGCACCCTCCTCCCCTTGCTGTTTTGTACAGTAATTGGCCTAGTAAAAGGCAGAAGCAAGAATTTATTACACCTTGGGCAGTACTTAAAACAAACTTTATTCTCAGGAACAGCAGTTATGTCTACTTGCTGCTGTATATTTTGATATTTCATTTAAATACTTAGTCTGAATATATTCAAAGTCAAATTGCTAATCACTCAATTTCCCTGTTGCTGTCCTGGTTCCCCAGGTGGCCTCTTACGATCCTCCATGTAAACACTGTATTTGGAAAGATACATAGATTAGCATCCCTAGAGCCGCGCGGTCGCCATCGCTCTGTGAATATAGCAGGCTCAAAAATAAGTCTCTTAGCGCTCTGCCCACCGGCTTTGGCATGGTCTTGGAAATCACTTAGATCTTTCTTTTCCTTTCTTTCTTTTTCTTTTTTCTTTTTGTCTGTTATAGTTTTTCCCAAGTGGAAACAGTCCCACGTTTTGCAGAAGTTGTCCAAGCTAGCGATCATCAATCCATCTTCCTGGGACCTAAATTCTCCAGTTGAGCGTGTTCAGTCCACACGGGAATCAGTAAAGTGAGTGTGAAACTGCTTGGTGGCTGCTTCTTTCATCTTAAGAAACTGCAATACAAATTCCTGAAGTCGTTTAGGCAGGAATTTTTATTCTTTCAATCTTCCAGTGTTAAAGCGACAAGAAAACACTTAGAATGTCCTTTGGTGGAATCTTATTACACTTGTTATATATGTAAACTGATATTTCTTTGATGCCAGCACGGTCGTTGTCCTTACAGAGAAATCTCTGCACAATGAAACGGAACAGAACAAAAGAGGACAAAATTAAATGTCAGTCTTTGTTGATTTGAATTAGATACGTTAACAGATTGTCTGGTAACACAAATTGGCAATAATACAAAAAATCTACATCTTACAGTATTTCAAGAAAAATAACTTCATTTGAATACAAAAGGATAGATACACTTTCTGCTTGCCCATAGCCGCTCTGGTACATGGATGTGAGCACGCTGTGACTGGTGCTGCGCGGATGTACAGGGGTGTGACTGGCTTGCGCTGGGGGAGGGGGCACACGTGTGCATCACTAACATCAGACAAAGAAACCTTTCAACCAACAGGGGTTACAGAGCAACGTTCACTAGAGCACAGGTCGGAGGGGACTCAGGGGCTGGAGCGGGCCGATTCGGCAGCTTTGCACAGGTTTCCATCTACCCACAATGCACCTGACGGCAAAGACTGTTCCCGGTTGGCTGGTCCGCAGGCGGGCAGCGCTGCAAGGAGACGCGCCGCGCTAGAGCAGCAAGAGTTTTTAGGTTGCTTTGTTGGTCTGGTTGTCCGTCGTTCCCGTGGGGTGGGGGCTGTCATGGCCTTTGCAATCCACAGCAAGCCCCTGGCTGGCCAGCGGCTGCAGTGACAACTGCCCCGCGGGGAGAACTCAGCAGTCTTGAGCTGCCCACGGCTGATAGATATGGCTTAGTTCAGTCAGGCCTCCTCACTTAGTTGGTCCGCGCGTTGGGGCGCTGTGGGTGCGTTTTCTCTGTTGGTAGCAAGGGCTTGCCTTGTGGTGCGTCCCCACGGCCAGGCCTAGAAGGCCCAGGGGCTGGCTGTCCCCAGCAGCGCGGTGAGCAGCAGCGCCGGCGCCGCCCGGGAGCCCCGCGGGGCCGCTGCCCGGGAGCCGGGGCCGCAGCTGCCCGCCTCCTCGCAGCGCGGCTTCTCGCAGAGGATGCCGGTGTAGGCGGCCGGGCACACGCAGCGCACGTTGTTGTGGCAGGTCCCTCCGTTCTGGCAGTGCAGCAGCTCGTTGTCGCAGACGTTCGCTGCAGGGGGTGGGGAGGTGCGGGAAGAAGAAGCAGAATTAAATGAAGCTCATCGGGTGCAGCATGCTTTCAGCTTTCAGAGACATCTATCTCTGTGGGCCCGGCGACCTCGGCACCCCCACCTGCCCGCCAGCGCTAAGTGACTCCGGTTTCCGAACCCGCGCTGCCTTTGTTTTGATCCTAGTCGTCCCTTTTCCTATAGGGTTTTGCTGCGATCTTGGATCTTATAGCCATTTTAGGCTACCCCATCTAAGAGCAGTGCCACGCTCCTGCACTGCTGGGACCTGGTGTGACCTCCCCGGCTTTGAAGGGACAAGTGCCTGATAGGAGAATGCAGCGCTGAGGCCAGGCAGTGGTATTTAAAATGCAAAGCAGTTTTGCTAAAGGACCCAGAATCTCCAAGGGGCGCGCCCTTCGCCCCGCTGTCGCCCCCAGCGGCTGTGCGCATGCAGACCCAACCCGAAGGAAAGCGGGAGGAGGGGCGGGGGGGGAGGGGAAGGAGCATGCGCCAGGCGGGCAGCAGGAGGGCACAGGGAAGGCCGTCAGGGGTTTTATTGTCCTGTAAATGCAGGAAGCAGAGCCCAAGGTTACCTTGATTTCAGGAAATGGTGATAAATGTAATGGTAAAACCCTGATTACCAGAATTTCGTTGGGTCCATCAATTAATAGTCAGCTTGAATAAATCGAGTCAAGCAACTGGAGACTGAGATTCACCCACAAACTTTGTCATGTAACTTTCATGTCTGGTAATTCCTGTGTTTTTGCGTATCTGGTTAACCTCATTAATTCCATGTCTCTTTCTCTTTTAGGTAATCAAGGTTTCACTGATTTAGCAGAATGTTAAATAGAACCCAGGGAAATTAACACAACCACAAAGAGCAAAAGAGCCAAGAACATTTCTCAACAACAAATGCTGGTTAAGCATTTCATGTACAGGGACCCTTCTACAGTGGGGGGTGAGGGTAGGGGACAGAGCAGAAAAAGTAGCTTTTTACAAATTATAACTTTTTAATTTAAAAGTGATGTCAAATTTTCTAGATAGGCCACTTAAATTAAACACTTACACAGACACACTCATACACACATTTAATGTTCTATTAAGGGAATGCTGATTTTAAATGACTGCCACCCTCCACACAGTAAACCTATAGTGAATGGTGCTTTGTCTATCAATTGTGTTCAACAATCATGTCACCTTCAAGAGAAGCTTCATACATCCAAATACATTAATGCTCTATGTTGAAAGTAGCCAAGCAAAGATGGTGGTAGGTACCCACACAACTAACGACAAAGCGCCCCACACAGAGGCCTGCTGGGCTGTCTTCTTCAGTAGTCCTCTGGTGACGTCCAGGGCAGTTACACACAGTGTGTAGGGGTAATTTGCAAATGTACCCACATTCACCATCTATAAATTCGGCCATGTCTGTCAAGGGCACTAAATCCTTCAGACTCAAAATGCTGAGGTACAAGACAGTGTTCCGCGGGTCCTAATTATTATAGCAGTTACTTCTTATTGGGTGATTTGGAAGTCATGAGCATTCGACTCAAATTATAGGATCTTGTAGATTATGGCTTAAAATGTCAAGCTCTGTAGCTCTGAAGCGAAAGCGTCCGAGGCAGTGTGGTTGCCTAATGGGACAGTGAACAATAGCCTTAGTTTTGCTGTCGTTAATTTGGAAGGCAGACATAGATTCTCAGGATTTTGTTTTGCTTACACTTCAAGAAATATCTGTTTAATTGGGGCAATATGGAATAAACAGATCCAAATAGCTATTTTCATCTAGACCTAAAGACTCTCAGCCTTGCTTGTCGTGGCGGCAGATTGCTGAGTGGGATATTTCCCTTCATCTGGGCACTAGAGGTAGGAAATATCTGTTCCATCAATATCGATAATTGCTTGCCTTGAATAATTGAGAAGAAATCAATAGTTAATTAAATATCACTCCCCCTTTTTTAAAAAAGCTATTTTTCTTTTACTTGGACCTGAATATAAATCAGTTGTTGAACAGAGGTTTCTTTTTTCTTTCTTTCTTTCTTTTTTTAGGAAGCTGGTGATTAAGTTAAAATTCAATATCTTTCCTACATTTAAATAATCTGCTAGTTGATTTTGATGGCCATGAGAAATTTAATGAATGCACAAGGAACAGATGTAGCCCAGGATAAATCATTTTATGGATTGGGGGAGTATATTTCCTGTAAGATATAAATAGAAAACGTGAAACCTGGAATACATTTAATTGCTTTAGAATTTACTATCGGACACATCACATTAGATCTCTTGATTGAGTTATTCCCACCAAAATTCAACAAATGCCAAGTTTTATAATATGCAGTATTTGTTGGAATCAGATGCTAGAAGCATATTTAAACCTCACTATAGATCTCATCTTTTTTTAAAAATGTATTTGGTACAGGGTCTCACTACGCAGTTTGGACTCATGGTGATTGTCCTGTTTCCAGCCTCCCCAGTACTGGGATTACAAGCCCGCCCCACCATGCCCAGACTCAGTGGTCTGCTCAGTGTACCTGGGGGCAGGGTCAGCATAACCTGTGGTGCCAGGGATCGAGCCCCAGTCCCTGCACTTGCCTAAGCCTGCACTTAGTCTTCTGAGCTCTCTCTCTAGCCCTTCACCTAATTTTTATAACCTCATCCTCCATGTTCATATCATTCTGTACCAGAATTGTATTGGTTAATACACAAATGAGGTGATAAAAGTCATCAAGTTCTTCAGCATATAAAACCTTGTTCTAAATGTGAGTAAGAAATGCAAAGAAACATAAAGCATGACCTATGCTCTTATGTAGTTCAAATTTGGTTGGGAGGAGAAAATGTAGCAATGGCCTAATACTAATTTAATTAAAATGCCCATACTGGCTCCACTGGGCTCACCCAACGTGCTTCTGGTGTCAGGCTTGCTGCTAGGATCTATGGCTGTAACTCTATGTGCCCTCAAGGAACTCAGAGTTTGGTGGAAAATAAAGACACATATACAGAAATATGATACAACATAAAAAGACCACATAGGAAGTATTTGCAAATGCTAGAGAAACTCAAATGATGACATAAGTAATTGCTTTGAGTAAGAATAGGAAAGATTTTGGAAAGACACAGGATTTGAATAAAGGTTGCAGCGGGCAGAATTAGTAGGAAAAACATTACGGATGCGGCAGCCATATGGGTGAGGGCCAGGCGGTGGAAGTCCAGCGCTGCTTGCTAAACATTGATTGCCCTGAACTCTCCATCCGACCTTCTGCTGTTGAAGGTGGGGCAGTGATGGAAGTAATCTGCCGATTCCACCAACAGGGGGCGCTACAGGGAGCACAGAAGGAAGGACTGTGAAGGCATTTCTGCTTCTAGTTGATGGTGTCCCTCCTTGTACTGCCTCAGCCACAGACTTTATCCCTGTAGCAGGCTTTGGTTCCAGTGCTCAGTTTGATTCAGAGCCAGACTGATTTCACTTATGACTGTCCCTGCACCAGCCTCGCAGGATCCCCTCCCTAGAGGCTTGAGCCCTACCTCCTATCACAGAGAGGCCAGGTAGTAGCTAGGCATTATCTCTTCTCAGAGGTGCAGACCTCAGAACCCTGAGGTTCCTCCATCCACTCTCTTAGGTCCTAAAAACCCAATCCTCTTTCTCGTAAATCCTCAGCCCCAGGGTAGTAGCTGCTACCTGGGCGAGTAGTTACCCTCTCAATGTTTTCCCAGTGTCCTCTCCTCAATGCTAAATTCTCAAACATCTACTTACCCACTTCCTGACATTAGTTTTCTCTGTTCAAAAAACTGGCAAGATTTCAGTCTTTTGGTAGGGAGGCAACCTAAGAGACACATAGAAGATTCTAGTGAATGAAGACAAGGCTGTGTCTGTAACACATGGGGAAGATGGGGACCAGGAAAGCAGGGGTATCCCAGCTGTGAATGTGTTTTGTAAAACCCCACAGAGTTTACATCAGGGACAATGGGAATTAGTCAAAGATACATAAATGCCATCAAGGTTTAAAGTAAAAGAAAGGTGAGGCCAGAGCAGACAAGGGTCAGACGGGCAGAGAAGCAGGCGCTTTAACAGAGTGGCCCAGGGCTAGGTTAGAGCAGTGGGGAAGGAGAGAGTAGAGATGGCTTCTGTGAAGGACTTAGGTAAGGGGATTGCTAGCGTTCCAACTTGGGGCATGTCAATGCATAATAAATTTATTAAGAAAAGGAGATAGAAGGAAGAGTTTGGTCAGGGAAGACAATAACGTTCTTTGAGAGCAATTGACCTTGAAGAGTCCATAGGTTCCACAGGTGTTTTGCAATTAGAAAACCCACTTAATGTTCTTGGTAATAGTTTTTCCTGGAGACACAGATTTGGGTGGTTGTTATTATGAAACCAAGCAAAGAGGAAAGCATTATGCTGGGGGGATACAGACCAAGTGCAAGTGAGGACTGCAGCCAGAGCATGGGAAGCCCTGAACAGCATTTAGAACACAGCTAAAGAAAGCAAGACTATGAGGATGGTAGGAAGAATTGCCAACAAGACACACCGATTATACAAGGGTGGGAAATTAGTTACAGAAGTCGGCTGGGGTGGCTGTCTAGGAATTACGGATAGACCAGAAGAGAGAAAGGGCACTTTGAGCTGGGCACAGACAATATGCAAAATAAGCATTGTACATTCTTGATTGCATCTGACAGAAAGGGTTTTGGAATAATTAGAAAAGAATTGAAAAAATTTGAAGAATTAACACTTAATAAGGGTCATCCAATGCCATTGTAAAGAAGTGATTCTCAGTAGGATGACTTTGTCTGGCAGGGGACAGTCATGACATCTGGAGGTGAATTTTGTTGTCACCGCAGTGTCAGGAGGGCTTGCTGCTGCCTTCTAACAGCCTGGGGCCAGGGATACTGCCAAGCATCCTGAAATGTATGGGCAAGACCATTTCTGACAACAGAAATTGTTCCTCAATTGGTGTTAGAGGTAAAATGACCCAGTTTCAGGTCAGGGTTCAGCCATAGCAACAAGCTGTCGCTGATGTATTTTGGGGAAAGAGAATAAAGAAGACTTGACAGATTTGTAGTGGAGAGACAGAGAATGTTCAAGTGCAGAGCCATGGGAATTAGAGGGGCCATAAAGATGAAGAGCAGAAATATTAGAGTACGTCTCCTCTTGGAATACAAACAGAAGACTGGGGCCCCCATACGCGCAGCCTGCAGTCATGAGATACGAGAAGCCCACAGGGCCCTCATCGCATGATTTGTTCCTTTTCTCATTGAAATTGTAATACTAGAGCATGGAGCCAGCTTCAAAATCCTTCTAGATGAGGTGTAAACTGATGTTGATTTAAGGCAGAACTAGAGCAACATGCTGATCTCCTGACGTGCAAGTGACTGCTCTTCACATGCATGGGAAGGCTTGGGCGAGTTGGGTCTGCAGTGTTACCCAGCGCAGCCTTGTGTGCTCCTCAGCCCTGATGGATCTCTCCATCCAGGCCCAGGGCATCACTCCTCTGCAGACTCTCAGGGACTTCAGTTGTGTCCATTTACTGCTCTGCTGATCACAGGAAACATGATGTCTTCCCATATTGTATCGTATTACAACACAGCCCCCAGTGCAAATCGGCTTATACAGAAAATACAGACAGAGATATCAAAGGTCTAGATCGGAAATGAAACATCTTTGGCATGTGGAAAGTCATTTCCTTTTGTCTCTGCAGTCAGGGCTCTGCTATTATTTAGATGTTTGTCTCCAAAGCTTATCATCGCGAGTTAGTTGCTGTTATAGTAGTACAAAGAAGTGGAACATTTAAGAGCTATTCTCACAAATCAACTAATGGCAGAATGCAGGTTCAAGCCCTTTCCAGGATGTCATGGATTGCCATGACAATCAGGCAACAGAAAGGTCATTGCCATGTCCTGGTCCTTTTCCCTTGGATTTCTCAGCCTCCAGAACCTAGACTCCATAAAAATACCTCTATGGCAGCACAAAATGAACTCAGGCAGAAACACAGAGATTTCATCACGACCCCTTTTGTACTGAGCTCCGGTGCCTTCTCAACACAAGCAGCTAGGTGTTCACCACCAGTTGGTAGACCTGGCGTCAGGATAAACAACCATATACAATCTTGGCCTAATCTCCACTGCCTCCTGCACTTCACTGTAGAGGAAGGATCCAACTTTGAATTTCAAGTCAACATGCCACTTTGCATTCTAATTCTTTAGTGGGTGCCCTTCTATGTGGATTGGCCTCTAACTGAGAATGGTGAAATCATTCTGTGGTCTATATATTTTAAGTTTTTCCAGACTCTGTCTTTGTTATTGACAGTCTAAGAGCAGCTCCCCTTAGTAAACACCAAGGTTTGTTTTTAAATTACTTTTACAATGCTTAACCCAGTATAGCATAAAAACAGTCATTGGAATGGTAGCATTATTTTTTTGTTATGGTAACATATGATCCCTGGACATAGTAAAACCTAATGTTATTTTGGTAATAGCTTGACTATATTCTAATGAATTCCTTTTACTATTGATAAAAGAAATCATCCATGGTGTGTCTATTATCATCATATGAGCTGTAGGTAACCCCCAGATGTTGCGCTATTAGGAATGCTTTCAAATGAGATGACTGACATAATCCATGGATGTTGACAGATGAGGTTAATGTGACTAGACTCAGAGTTATGTCACCCTAAGGTAGAGTGCAGAATCTTCATGGAAAGGCTGAGGTCAGCAGTGCGTTCTAATAGCTCCGATCACAGCTGCAGTGAGCGGTCCCTAGAAGTAGTCAAACAAGCTCTCTCAGTTGCCACGAGTCGATAAAAACACTCAGAATCTCCATAGTGAAGGAATAGTATCAGATGCTACTTCTTCTCTTTCATTTCTATTTATTTTTCTTACATCTTGGGGAAAGACAGTCATAGGGATGTAGCTGAATTATTTAACCATTATTTAATTCTTGAGTGCGCATGCGCACGTGTGTAGGTTTCTTGATGGTCACACTCAACCGCTCTTCCCCAACTGTATGCTACTGTTGAAAGGTGAGTTATGAAACTTTGGTTCCTCTTTCCTGTATTAGTCATTTCTGGAAGGAATGAAGCTGTAGCCCTGGAGATGGCTTCCATGTGTTCAAAGAGGACCTCAGCCAGGACTGGGTTTTGCTACTTGTTCTATTCTTTCTCTTTTGTAGCCAGAAGGGCCACCATGGCAACACAGCCAAGATGATCCGTTACATTACCAAAGGGAAGTTTCTTTTCTCTGTTTGTGTTTTGTTCAAAGCCACGCTTTAGCTCACCCTGTCAGTGGGCTGCCGTGCTTGAGCAAGGCCAGGTCTGTATTTATAGACTTGAAAGGTTCTCTTTTTGGCTTTGTCTCTGCGCTTCAAGGAATCAATGCAAAATGTTTCCATGACAGCTTCCTTGATGATTGTATTACTGAAGTGACCTCTACCTCCACCACCTGGAGCACGCTTAGGATTGTGGAGGGAAAGATGTTCCACGTTATTCCAGTCCTTTGCAAAGAATGTCAGAGTGAATAACCGCCACTGAAGAGGCTGATGACAAAGGCCTGTGTGCTACATTCAGTCTGATGTGGGCATTCGAGACGGGTGGCAGGGCACTGAAGAACTGCGATTCCAAGCCGTTTGCACAGGCTTTGTGGATGTTTTGCTAAGCTGTGAGAGGTGAGATATAAAACTGAACCTACAGGTTAGACCTTGGGTAGTGGAAAAAACTTTATAATCTAACGTTCTCTCTGTCGCTTTCTGGCACACTAACTATGTTTCTCACTCTGTTTCAGGTTTGGCCTTGTGGAGTGGTATTACGCAGTCAGATGAACATTGGTTAAGGCCTGAAACCTGAGTTTTAGTTATGACTAGTCATCCACTAACTCAAAGGCCTTGAATTGAGCCTGAAAATATGTAGTGGCATCCACCCATCCATCTGCCTCTTATGTAATCGGGTACTGCTCTTACGGGCAAATAGTAATGAACCAGCCATGTGGCTGCAATTATGGCATTTGTAGTTTAGTGACAACTGAAACACTAGAGAAAGTGTTGAAAATAGGTGTTTCTAAATTTCTCTTAAGTTTTATTATTTGCATAAATATTTCAATAGAAAGCTCACCACTTTAGCGGTAAGGAATTAGGATTCCCACCCCATTATGATCAAATATCAAATGACTGCTGGGCCTCTGTAACACTAAGAATTTGCATTCTGTTTGATTTATCTTTCTTATCTGTGCTCCCTGGAACGTGATACATTTCCCACTTGAATGTACTGAAAAGATGAAGTGATGATAGAAGAGAATTTGGGGGTGTTCCTGCACACAGGTCCAGGCGCTGTGGTTAGAGGGTTGCATGAACATGGGGAAATCATTTAACTTCTGGGTGCCCCTCTTTCCACGCTTCTAAGGCAGAGATAATGGCACCTGTCCTATTCACCTACCTCACAGCTGGGATCCGTGAGATGAACTGCGTGGAGGGGCTCTAGGAAATATAAAATGTGACCTAAGTACACTTCTTTAACGTTCAGTTGCTTTGTCAGCCCTGTCTAGGGCTGTGAGCTCAGGACGGAAGGCCGAGTGCTAATTTCTGTCTCTACCAGATAATGAGCTCATCTCTACTCATCCAGTCCAAGGCACTTGAAGTGAGAGCGAAGGCCAGTGTCCCCCCTTGGAGGCAGCATTTGTGTATGTTCTGCAGGGATGAATCTTGAGAGCATTTGGGGTCAAAGCATGAAGCTCTTGAAGATTTGCATTCCACTGCTGTGCACTGCACAAAGCCTTGCAAGGCTATTTCAGAGCAGCAGGACCCATTCTCTCAGATTTGACTTTGGTGCTTACATTCCTGAGGGCACTCCTGCATCAACCTGAGTGCACATGCAGGGCATGTTTTCACGCAGAGGGAAGGCGCTGCCTGGAGGCCTCATGTGGAAACATCCTGGATTTCCTGCTCTCAGCCTGCACTCCTCATGGCCTTCTGTGCTTCTGAAGACAGTGGTTTCCATAGCATGATCCCCACGGGACAGCACATCCTCTACTTGGTTTTGAACAAAGCTCAGGAGCAGCACCAAAGCTGAGCGGTTCCACATGTCTACACAATCAAGTTCAGTGGGTTCTGACCCTGGGGACAGCCACTTGGGCCTTATTGGTCCACTACTGAAGCACCCATTATGGGCTACCTCCTCTTGTCTAACCAAGGAAACACTGTATAATATGATAAAAAGTAACCTCCATCCAGGTGGAAGGTGCAGGTGTATCCAGAGCCTGTGGTATCCCAGCTGGTGGAAAGGAAGAAGAGGTGCTGCCCCTCCTCAGGTGTTGTCTTTTGCAATAGGAAAAAAAAGCCTTTGCTAATCTTGAGAAAGAATTAATCCATGGAGAATCTTACAGGAGGAAGGCTGGGCACCTTTTCCTAAGGCAATCATTAATGATGTATTGAAATCCTGTTTGGGTCAACACCTTCTGACACAAACATGGGCGAGTGTTCATAAGGGTGGTGCTGAGAAATCACAGGTTTTCTAGTTGGGTATTAGAAAAAGCCTTGTCTAGTTTATTGAAAAGGTGCAACCTCCACTCTAGGCTGAAGGTAAAAGACAGTAGAGGGTCTGAGAAGGCACGTGGAGGCCTTCTTGCAACGAGCATCAAGGCATTGCTTCCATCTGTGTGACATGACACCAGGGGAGCGAGCTGAAGCAGAGGCGAAGTGTCCCCCTCCTATGCCCCCTCAGCATGGCGATGCACCTCCACAGACATTTTATATGACATGAGCCTTAGCAACTATACTGAAATAAGTTGTAATAAAATCAGACCAGTATTCATCTTTGGGTGCTAAGCATATGGCTGATTTTAGCAATTTAAATGCATAATCTTTATAATTTTTACTCTTTCCAAATTTCCTACAACAAATAAATAGTCCCTTGAAGATATTAAGAATATTAATGGAAAAGATTAATGGTTCTTGGAGAAAATATATTTCTTTTATTGAAATGATAATGGTACTTTAGTACCAAAATGAATCATGCCATTACATCTTGCAAAATTTTAATATTTGTGTTCATATATATTTTTAATAAAGTTACCAATGGTCTTTTTTTTTTTTTTTTTGGTATCAGGGAATCGAACTCAAGACCTTGAACTTGCTAAGCAGGTGCTTATGCCATTGAGCTATCTCCCCAGTTCCTCAATTTTTTTTTATTTTAATGAGAAAAAAAGGTAAAATAGCAATGAAACAGTTTCAAAACAGGTTAGCATGACAGTTCCAATAATTAACACATTGCATATTGTTGTCTTCCTAGTAGTTATTCAGAGGACAAGACACAGACATGATGTCTTGTCTAAACAATATTAGTACAAACTTTTCTTCTCAATGAACTAAGAGAAAGTAGCTGTATATCTATCCTATCTCGTGTATGTGTATATATATATATAT